>NW_024815938.1:0-2218 GCF_019175285.1 Sceloporus undulatus
ATCAACCCTTAAAAATCCTATTAAACAGCAAGAAAATTTAAAACTTTCATAACACAATACAGTAAAAAAGTTTTTTGGGGCAAGAAATGGTTTGTTTTCTGAAGGAGAGGTGGGAGGGCAGGAACGATATACATCAATAGCAATTTCCATCACACTAACGATGGCAAGGGTCAGGGTCGGGGGGAGGGAGAGGCAAGTCAATAGATCTAATCTAGTTTGGAAAGAGGTCCGTCTTAATAGCCTTCCTAAAGGCTTCCAAGGTGTTAATAGGATGGATCTCATCCGGAGGTCATTCCAGAATGAACCAACACCTTGTATCTTGTCCAGAAACTAATGGGCAGCCAGTGCAGGGATTTAAGAACCGGTGTAATGTGGGCAGTTCTAGAAGTGGCAGTAACCAACCTGGCTGCCATATTCTGTTCCAACTGAAGTTTCTGAACTTGGCACAAGGGTAGCCCCATGTAGAGTGTGTTACAGAAGTCAAGCCGAGAGGTGACCAGCGCATGTACTACTGTTTCAAGGTCTCCCTGCTCCCCGCCCCATGTCTTTGAATGATCTCACCCAGCAGCTTCATGTAAATGTTGAATAGCATCATGGACAGAATCGCGCCTTGAGGGACACTTGACTTGAGCTCCCTCTTGGACGAACAACTGTCCCCAAGTGACAGGAATCTGCCCGAGATGTAGGACCTGAACCATTGGAAAGCAGTGCCCCAATTCCCAACTCTCCCATATGTTCCAGAAAGATACTGTGGTCAATGGTATTGAAGGCCTCTGAGAGCCCTTCAATAGCACCAGCAGGGTCACACTTCCCCTTTTCAAAGAGCTGTCGATGCTCAAACGGAGATCACTGACTAAGGCGACCATGGACGTCTGAACTCTGTAACCCTTCCTAAATCCAGTTTGAAATGGATGTAGAAAAATCCATTTCTTCCAAGACTGCTTGGAGTTGAATGGCGACTGCCCTCTCCATTACCTTGCCTAAGAATATTAAGATCCAAACTGGCCTGTAATTGTTTCTGTCCAGAGGGTCAAGGGGAACGCTTTTTGTGGAAGTGGTTTAACCAATGCCTCTTTGACACAAGATGGAAGACAGCCTTCCCTGAATGATGCATTAGTTATGTTTTTAGCAGCATCTTGATGGTATCTCCCCCTGGACAGCCAGCCAAGACAGGCAAGGATTGAGAGAGCAAGTCCTCTTTATCATACTCCCAAGGAGCTTCTCCACATCCTCTGTACTAACTGACTCAAATTGATCCAGAATAACAGTATAGGCGGAGGCTCTGGATACCTCTCCTGTCGCCTCTGTCGTAAGGCCACCATCCAAATCTGCTCTCATCTGAGAGATTTTGTTGGTGAAGTAGTTATTAAAAGCATCACAGAAGGCTTTTGTAGGTTCTAATAAAGAGTTCAGGGTTCTGGAAGCTATATATTAAATGGGACAATGTTGAAAAATATGTAGTTTGGCAAATGGGTGATATAACCCAAGAAAAAGGTTTAGTTCACAGAGACTGGAAGAATCTTAAAGTAAAAGCTGAAAGAATAGATGTGTATATGCAGAACATGTTCCCGTCTATAAACTTCGCTGTCAAACATACTAGTGGCTATCAGATGACAGACAAGCGTCGGTGGGACCCCAAAAGCCATCAACCAACTGGAAAAGGAGATTCAACAGAGGAAAAAAGACCAAAGATTGTGATGAACTATCTAGAGAACGGGATGATTTTTATAAGGGACACTTTACAGTCTACAGAAGAAGAGGTAAAGATTGCTCAACGCACTCAAGGAATGTGGTCCAGTGAAACAGGAGGAAGCAAAGACTTTTTACTAGATGAGGTGTTAAGTCCACAGCCGATAAAAAGAAACACGTGGTCGGTTACAAGGACTGATCCAGAGAAGACTCCTAAAAAGGACAAGGATATAATTGAGTTGATAGAATGGAAAACCAATATATTGTAGTTTGCCATTAGTATAATGGAAGATGAAATGTTTTCAAAACCATACTGGGAACAGGGCAAAGTTGTTGGAGATGATGCTCCATCAGCCTTTAATCCAATAAGAGAAAAGGGTTAAAAGATTAAATATGTTTGATAACAACATTTCAATGGAACATATAAAGATCTAAAGTTGGGGGAAAAGGTTATTTAAGTGTTATTAAAATATTAAAACCCAACAAGTGATAAGGGATATGGATATAATATGCTAAACTTATAAGAAAA
>NW_024815939.1:0-2218 GCF_019175285.1 Sceloporus undulatus
TATTAGAGTTTGCATTTCTTCTTTAAAATAAATATGACTCCTGTGAGGCTTCAGGCGGAGGATGATGCAGACAGAGAGGGATGGCCTAAAGCCACATTTGGCTCAGGTTGAGAGAGAGAGAGACCTCCTCCTCCTCCTCACCCAAGGTAGGTCCATGGCTGAGTAGGAAGAAGGATTCAAACCCAAGGCTTCAGTTGCTTTGAAGTCTTTTTGCTTTATCTTCTAGAAGGAAGCTGAGGTGTTGCTTCTTGCATTGAAGAATGAGAGGAACCTTGTGGCATCCAAAAGGATAACATTCTCTGGAGTTATGTTTGATAATATGTATATATAAACCACTCGGATTCCCAGTGATTGGGCGGTATATAAATAAATCCTATTATTATTATTATTATTATTATTATTATTATTATTATTATTATTATTACCTGTGTATGAGGTATTCTGGGGTGGCAAGGGAGTGGGATACAGGATACAGAGATAGCACTAGCTTGCATTTTGGGGTTGAAAATGGGGCCAAGGGCAGATCATAACCTACACTGACCCAAATGCCCACAAGACAGACACACACACACACACACACAGACACACCTGAGGTTTTTAAATTTGATAAGTGGTGCCTGGTCCTTTAAAAAAAAAGGAGGGGTGGAAAGCACACTTCTGATGCCACTATGAGTGCTGCAAACGTCACATATGACCATCTCAGAACTAAATTTTATTGACAGCCATGCACCTTCACCTTAAACTCGATTTCTCCAAGAGGGCATTTGGGTTAAAATGCCCCTGATTGGTACTCAGCACTTGCTTCCGGAGGGATTCGAGGAGGGAGAAACCAAAGCTTCCCAGTTCCTTCCAGTGCAAACGTGCCAGTGAGAATGGCCCCAAAATGAAATTCAGCAGGGAGAAATGTAAGGTACTGCACTGAGGGCAGAAAAATGAAATGCAGAGATATAAGATGAGGGACACCTGGCTGAATGAGACTACATGTGAAAGGGATCTAGGAGTCCAAGTACACCACAAGGTGAACGTGAGTCAACAATGTAATGCGGCAGCTAAAAAGGCCAATGCAATTTTAGGCTCCATCAATAAATGTATAGTGTCTAGATCAAGGTAAGTAATAGTGCCACTCTATTCTGCTTTGGTCAGGCCTCACCTGGAATATTATGTCCAGTTCTGGGCCCCACCATTAAAAAAGGACATTGAGAAACTGGAGCATGTCCAAAGGAGGGCAACTAAAATGGTGCAGGATTTGGAACCCATGCCCCATGAGGAAAGACTCGGGGAGCTGGGTATGTTTAGCCTGGAGAAGAGAAGGTTAAGAAGTGATATGATAGCCCTGTTTAAATATTTGAAGGAATGTAATATTGAGGAAGGAGCAAGCTTGTTTTCTGCTACTCCAGAGAAAAGGATCCAGAGCCATGGATGCAAGCTCCAGGGAAAGAGATTCCACCTCAACATTAGGAGGAACTTCTTGACAGAAAGGGCTGTTTGACAGTGGAACATACTCCCTCAACGGAGAATGATGGATTCCCCTTCTTTGGAGGCCTTTAAACAGAGTCTGGATGGCCATATGTCAGATATGCTTTGATTGAGATTTCCTTCATGGCAGAAGGAGGTTGGACTGGATGGCTTTGAGATCACAATGTGACAATCTCAATGCTTCAGGTAAGGATCACAATGGGCCAGTTCAATCCTTCAGGCAAGGAGCATCAGTCTGAACTCATAATAGTCCCGTCACAATCTTTCAGCAAAGGTGCCTCAGGCTGAGATCACATTGGGACAGTCTCAATCCTTCAGTCAAGGATTATAACCCTGAGGTCACTATGGTCCAGGCTCAATTCTTCAGGTAAGGAACACCTGCCTGTAGTCTGTAAGCCCATCTTAATCCTTCAGGGAAGGAACATCAGCTCAAAGTCACAATGAGTTAGTGTCAGTCCTTCAGATAAGGAGCATCAGTCTGAGATTGCAATGGGCCAGTCTGATTCGTTCGGGTAAGGAGGACCAGTCTGAAGTCACAATGAGCCCATCTCAATCTCTCAGGCAACAAGAACCAGCCTGAGGTCACAATGAGCATTTCCCAGTCTTTCAGGATAGACTGGGAGTCACAATAGTCCTGTCTCAATCCATCAGGAAAGCAGGGAGCATCAGCCTGAAGTCACACTGTGCCAGTCTCAATCTCCCAGGCAATGAGCGTCAACCTGAGGTCGTAATGGACCAGTAT
>NW_024815940.1:0-2217 GCF_019175285.1 Sceloporus undulatus
GTAACTCTAATCAAACCTACGACCTGAGAACCTCGCTGCCACTGTCCATGCTTGTCAAGGTCTCAGCAGTCGAACCTCTGGTTTAAAGGGTGAAGCCAGTTCTGTGCACGCTGCACTCCACCAGAAAAATCCAAACAAAGTGCTTCACCAGTCACTGACCACAACAACCCAACAAGGGAGATAAACTCATTTGAAATGTGGTGCTGGAGAAGAGTACTTAGGATACCATGGACAGCCAAGAAGACACACAATTGGGTTCTTGAACAGATCAGACCAGGGCTCTCTTTCAAAGCAAAGATAATCAAGCTGAGACTATCATACTTTGGCTACATAAAACAAGAAGGCAATCACTAGATCACTAGAAAAAACAATAATGCTAGGAAAGGTAGAGGGTAGAAGAAAAAGAGGAAGACTACAAACCAGATAGATAGACTCAGTCAGGGGGGTTGTGGGCAAGGGCTTGCAGGATCTGAGCAAGGCAGTGGAGGATAGGGATTTCTAGAGATGTCTCATCTAACAGGGTCATCATTAATTGGAGCCGACTCAAGGGTATCTAACAACAAGAGGGATTCCTCAAGTATGGGTCTTTTAGGAATCCAAAGTGATTATGGATTGCTCATTGAAAGTCTATGTCTCACAAATCTCCACTTAAGCTGGTCCTTAACTCTAATTATTACTGATAGTGACAGTTCAGAGAAAAATAACTTTTCTAAAGACTCAATGAAATGCGTAAACTCAAGGACTAGAAGATGGGGAAGTAAAGATAGGGCAAAGTAGGCCTCAAATAAATGGACGCATAATTAGCATTTCATGTGCATGTGAGAAGATGGAGAGGGAACTGGCTGAGTTCTATTTAACCTTTATTAATTGCATTCTCATCCACTTTAATCATTTATAATTACTTATAGTACAAAAGTGTACCAAGTCATTTTATATGCAACATGCTCATATGGAGACTCACCCTAGACAAAGGTGTTCAGTGACAATTAATATTTCATCAGTACATTTCACTATTTTTATTGCACTTCAAATGCCCCTGTGCACTTGGACATTAAAAATTTACACAGTCTATCTACTGAAAAATGCACTGTGCCAACTGGGAACTGTATGGCGGCACTCAAAGAAAATGAAACTACATCATTTCAGTGAGCACTAGACTAAACTCTTCACTCCATAATAGCATGCAAATATCACATAGGAGAAATATGAAACTTGCCTAAGGAAGAGTTAGATCAATTGGCTCATCTAGCCAAAGCTGAGATGTAATTATTATTCCAGTTTTTTATACTTTTTTGAGATCTCACTGAAATAACTTTTCCAGCTCTGTTGACAAAGCTAGGATAGAGAATGTGTAGCCTCCCAGATATTGTTGGACTGCAACTCCCATGATCCCTTACCTTTATCTGTAACAGCTAGAGCTGCTGATGGTTGCAGCACAACTACATCTGGAGGGCCATAGGTTGTCCACTTTTGTGATAGGGGCTAAGATTTTTCTTATCAAGCCTTAAAGGTGGTAAGGAGTGACCTTCTGCTCACAAATAATGTACTTTATGGTTAGTCTAGGAATTTTGTCAGATGAAAGCAACAGTAACAACAGCAACAACAGCATACCATATCACTATTTTACCACAAATCCTAACAAATTCTATGTATACCTTATGTAAAGTAAAATAATCCTTACCA
Source organism: Sceloporus undulatus (assembly GCF_019175285.1). Lineage (NCBI taxonomy): Eukaryota > Metazoa > Chordata > Lepidosauria > Squamata > Phrynosomatidae > Sceloporus > Sceloporus undulatus. The sequence continues at coordinate 1,684 of NW_024815940.1, forward strand.
CTTGGCAGTATGATATAGAATCTATATTCTAATCCAGAATCTGTATCATACTGTTCCATTGTAAGAATTATAGATGTTCACTTAGCTTATTTTGCTTCTCTGTTTATGTGCAAACTATGTAGTACGGGGTGAATATGTGCTCCCCAACTATCTTTTACCAGCTGAAGTGTTCCAGCCTCTGAAGGACCACAACAACCTCTGAAGGACCACAAGTTGGCCATCCCTGCCATAGTACCCCTGGAACTTCAAAGCAGCACTGGAAAAACATTATAGTATGAATGTAGGATGACTTTTCAATTTATTATTTGGTATTTCATTTCATGAAGCTTATATATACATATTTGGCTCTTTGCGTATATTATAGTTATAGAGTTTTATTGAAGCATCATATGAGTTTTGAACCCTGCTGAAATGGCTATTTCCAATTTCAAAAATTAACCAAAAACGATTAAGAGACATTCCAGCATTGACCTGGTTGTCAAGAGAGTATTATTATTATTATTATTATTATTATTATTATTATTATTATTATTA
>NW_024815941.1:0-2217 GCF_019175285.1 Sceloporus undulatus
TTAACAGGAACCCTTGGTAGGCTTAATGGCAGTTAATGTCGGTGATGATGTGATGCTTAACAAACAGTTGAGGTAGAAATGAGAAAAGTGTTCCAACAGCACACTCAGTTAAGACACTGCCTGCTGTGCATACATACGTATATTGCATGCATATACCTTTGTGTGGACACATACACATAGTATTATTGGATATATAGGGGGAAACTTGGGAAGATACTTTTTGAAAGTAAGTTGCTGTCAACATTCACTGTTTGGAAAGGAACCCTTTGTGTTATTTGTTGTGTTCTTGTTGCTTTTGTTACTTTTTTTCTTGTTCTTTTTTTGGGGGGGTGACATCCCTTGATTGATAAGCAAATGGCATCAGAAAAAAAACATCCTGTGGGAATGCTTTAAATGTAACTTGCAAAAGTAGCTAGAAAATACATCTCATTCTGCCATTAAAGAGTCACTTTACTTTTTCTTGTTGTGTTACTTCTGAATTAAAGCTTCTGTTACCACACCCTGCATACTCTGCATTATTTTAGAGTACATTACAAATATATTGTTATATTTTATTATAATAGCAGTTACACAGAGGCCATAAACATGAACCTGGAAAAGTCAGATGACCTTTAAGTGAAGTGATCATATAGACCTAAAGGCATACGGAAAGGACCCCTGTAACTTTATGGCTGTGAATATTGCGGCTTCCCCATTCCCTGCTGTGTGCATTTCATCTTGAAGGTCACAAACAAAGGTTTGTCAGCCTAAAGTAATAAGCCAATCTTTCTGCTAGCCCCCATTACACTTTCCCACACCTGATCCTATCCCAAACTCCCTGTGGTTGTCCTGATCTTATTCCTGCTTGATTAAATCAGTGTCACTACAGTTAATCAAAAATATTTCTTTTGTAACTCTGAAGTTAAAACCATCAATCAGCTGGGAATCCCATTGTTTCTGGGATTCCTGGAAAATAAAGTCAAACTGCCTTGAGTCAGGTTTGGCCCATAAATGCCTCTTGTTGGGCCATTACTGTTTCACTCTCAGTTGGAGGCAGGCATACTGTCAGATTCCAGCTGAAACTCCTCAGATTGCTAGCCAAATTCAGTCCCAGGTAATGATTCATTCTGCATCCATTCTCCAGATTGGATCCTGGATCCTGGAATTGGTAAGCATTCCCATAACAATATTTTAATTTGCTATGCACTACCACATTTTTATAGATAACTCTGTGTGTGTGTGTGTAAAAGTGCTTCATGTGAATGTTGACATCCTTTTTGTTGTTCAGATAATAAAACAGAGTTGGACTTAGTACTCTGGAGTTCTAGTTTTTCGGAACCAGTAAACATAGGCTGAAAACTCTTGGCTAGTGTTACTCTGGCCCTCTCACTGCTTCCTAATGAGTTAAATTAATTTTCCCATTGAATTCAAGTTGTGGATACCCTTTTAGGACCCCCTCCCTCTGCAATTTAGGTAACACTCAGTTGTGTTCTCATTATAAAAAGGGTAACTTATCACAAGTAACTACATTGGTTTCATATGCATAATTTGGGCCCCTGCAGTGTTAGTTTGTTGGCTTTTAAGACAGGAAACACTTCCGTCCACCATCCTTGCTCTAGGCACAAGTCACTCTTTTCTGTTACCATTTCAAGCATAGTAGTAGATGTTCTGCCAAAGCAGAATTGTTAAGCAATGTTGGAATAATGCTGAAAGTGAAGTAATAATTGTCTTTGTATGTAGGCAGAAAATGTATCGTAGTGTGATTGTCTATCTTGATATTTCCCAATATGAATTCTTATTAGTTATTCATGCATGCCTTCTCAGATACTGAGATCTTCAGATGTCTTCAGATTCCCCTGGGAATTATCACAGTCTTAGGCAAGGCAGGTGATGACAAGGAGCAGGATTATTGCGATTTTTCTTTGGAAATCCTTTCCTGGAGAGCTCATTTGGCCAATTAGTGGAAACTTTTTTAAAAAATGAAACACTTCATGAATCTGCATGTCATCTTTGTTTATGGGGCAAGGCACTCTTCTCTGTTATCATTTCAAGCTTAGTAGTATATATTTTGCTGGGTGTGTGTGTGTGTGTGTGTGTGGCTCCTCCGTGTTCCACTAGTGAGATCAATCCACGGTGTTCAAACATTGAAGAAGACCTTATCAGCCATGGCACTCCAAATATGCAATGCTCTTCCCATTATTATTATTATTATTATTATTATTATTATTATTATTATTA
>NW_024815942.1:0-2217 GCF_019175285.1 Sceloporus undulatus
AAAACAAGCTTGCTCCCTCCTCAATATGACATCCCTTCAAATATTTAAACAGGGCTATCATTTCATATCTTAACCTTCTCTTCTCTAGACTTAACATCCCCAGCTCCCTAAGGTGTTCCTCATAGGGCATGGTTTCCAGGCCCTTCACCATTTGGTCACCCTCCTTTGGACACGCTCCAGTTTCTCAACATCCATTTTGAATTGTGGTGCCCAGAAATGGACACAGTATTTCAGGTGGAGCCTAACCAAAGCAGAATAGAGTGGCCGTATTACTTCCCGTGATATAGACACTATACTTTTATTGATGCAGACTAAAATTGCATTGGCCTTTTTAGCTGCTGCATCACACTGTTGACTCATATTCAGCTTGTGGTCTACTTGGGCTCCTTAGTAAAGATGTTGTGATGGAGATGATATCTTTTGCAGGGTACATGGGATAGGTTTAGGAAGGAAAAGAAAGTCAATAAGTATAACAAAGATAAGACTGTATCAATAGTGAGCAAGTTCGATAGGAGAAGATGGAGAGGGTATTTTTTAAGAAGATTGAAATAAAAGAATGGATGATAATGGATAGGGAGAAGCAAATGGAATTTAAATAGTTAAGAATGGGGGAAATAAGAGGGTAAGGTATATAGGTGAGGGTAAGGGTAAATAGGAATGAAAGGTATGTGTCGGTGGCAGGAGGAGAAGAAAGAGTTGAAATGAGAGAATGGAAGATTGGGAAGATCTAAGAGAAGTTGAGAGATGAAGAGGAGACATGTGAAGATAATGGAAAGGAAATAAGAATAACAGGGGTAAAGGAAGGAAGAGTGAATGGAAGAGGTTTGATAAAGAAAAAAAATGCAAGTTTTTTGAAGTTAGTTTTTTTTAAATATACTAGTGAATGTTTGAATGTAAATGGTTGTACAGTGTGTGAATTATTGAAATAAAATATATTTTTTAAAGAAGATATAGCTAGCCACCTTGTTATGCTCAGCCTGAAAACAGATACATAGAAAGGCATGCAGAGATTAGTGAGATGGGCAAAACTACAAGACCTAACTGAAAAACTAAATAGATAACAAACGCCAGCGTTTAGACGATGCCTGGTACAGCTTGGATGCTTTCCAGAGTTGTATAAAGTTCCTGAACAGCAGATGACTGATTGAAACCATAAACCCTAAACCACACTTCTCTGCCTAAAGGCCCCTCAATTTCTGAGTTGCTATGCAGTGCAGGATCAATATGGGATAGAGATACATGACATGTTTAGTATGCATGCTCATGAAATGTGACTTGCTAATTAGTGACACTACAGTTATGCACAGATAGGATGCTGTATGGTTGTCATATGGAAAAGTGTGTGTGAGTGTGTGTGAGTGTGTGTGTGTATGAATGTTTGTTTCCTTTGTGTTAGTCTTTTGGGTCATGATACCTATTCACTGCAGTAAATAAAACTACAAATTCTCCTCCCCCCTGTGTAGATATTGGATTAATCACACCATGGCAACAAAGTCATATGCATATCTGAAGATAAGGGCCAGGACATTTCTTCATCATACCTCATAATAGTAATAGTTTGCTTAGTTGTGTTCTGTTTCATATCCTTCATTCCAAAGGATGTTGCAGTCTTTTAAATTAATCTGAAACGTGCTTAATTTTATTACTTTCAACATTGTCTTTTAGTGCTGCATATTAACACCACAGAACTGGCTGAAGGACTATTCCTTTCCTTTTAAAAAATTCTTCAATTTTGCATTACTTTACTTTGAAGTGAGTTCAGAACAGTATCCCCTTAAGATTTGCCATCCACCAAGCCAGCCTCTGCTACCCATGAAATCTCCCTCCTTCTCAAAAATGAGGAAAACAATTAGGATTGCCCATAGCAACCCATCCCTTAAAAACTGTTTCTCCACAGTTACAATGATAGAAAGATATTTTCACTTTTATATCTTCAGCCTGCAATTTATCTTGTCACAGTAAGATAGATGTCTTCTACAATGACCACAGTAGTTTAAAAACATCAATGAAATTAGGGAAGGGAAAATGTGGTGGTTTCAACTTTCCTCCCATTCAGATTTTTCAGTTAATGCAAATTCTGATAAAAACTGAGAAACAATATTATCTCCTTAATAGCCTAAAATACAGTTACAGTACTTTGATGAATATAAAAAGCAATAGTTGTGTATGCATTGATGTTTATAGCCTCTGAATTAGACAATTCACTTTATTTTTAAT
>NW_024815943.1:0-2217 GCF_019175285.1 Sceloporus undulatus
ATCCGTTTCCCTCACAGTCTTGCCTTCAATCATGGGTCCCAATGATGGCATTCTTTGACGCCAAGTGAGGCGTGTTTCTAGGGCAAAATGTGGCCGAGGTGCACCCTCCCATATAAAACCAGCCCTTTTTTGTGGCAGATCCCGGACTTGATATCGGTCACGTTCTCTTCATCCTTAAGAGGCGGTTATACACATTGCTTACAACCTCCATCCCGCATCCCAGCCCTAGTCGGCAATGGCCAGTCAACCTTTCGGCCAGGGATTTTGGGAGCTGAACTCCCAAAAGTAACATTTCCAAGCTGCGTCTGGTTGATATTGAACAGGTTGTGCCTGTTGGGTTCCTGGCCTCTTTTTGGTTTCTCACACAGATTATTGTTAAGTATTTTGTCCTAAGCTGCTTAGGTTCTCATATGGGATAGTAATCAAGTAATTAAACCACATCAATGATACAAATCTCTTCTTCTGCCTAAGTTTTTTACATTGAAAAGACCAGCGCAATGGAGAGACCTGGGTCGCTTTCTCTGCACTGCTGAAAGGCGTATTGCTAAATTCAGTATTGGTGTTTTATTGATATTTGTATTACGTATTATTTTAACGATGTAATCCTGCCTCGATCTGTGGGAGAGGTGGGAAATCTAAATTATTATTATTATTATTATCATTATCATTTCTTTGCAGTGTTCCTCTTAGTAGGTTGTATGACTTTAGCAGGTTGGTCTCGTCCCCTTTCTCTTTGGTTTGCAAAGCTCCATCATTAGATGAGATCAATGGTAATAATACGACGACGATGGTAATAATAACAATAACGCAAAAACAACAGGTCTTATTTGGCAGGAATAGCTTTATAACATACAAAAGGTCTGAAAGGTTTAAAACCAGAGCTTTGTTTGGCGGTGGAAGCCATCAAGAAACGGGAGGAATATAGTCATTTTTGGGGCTCGCTTGAAAGGAGATACACCGTTGTTGCGTCGCTTTGCCACAGGTAAGTCTTTAAAGCGTCATGGAGGGTGGGCATTAAACTAAAGTCTTTTTTGGTGGCGGCAGCAGCCATTGAATGTTCCCACCGCCAGCCGCAAAATGGCAGCCCTAAGCGCATGGAGCATCAGCTTGGTCTTGCTCAAGGCAACGTCCACCGCCTTGCGTGGCTTTGACACCGCCGTTATTGCTCCATGAACCCAAAAGGCACTTGCAGGTTCATTTCAAGACGTTCCCCTCTTTGTATGGCCAGCGGCGAAGGCGTCTTGAAGACGAAACCCCTTAAAAGTGGTCTCTTGGCCTGAAATCCACTGTTGGGGAACATTAGGGACACATGTAGGAACACTTCTGCGTCGTAGTGAGCGTCTTTTTTGGCGAAGGGCCTGGCTGCGATAACCTGAGCATGGATAACAACCCTGGTCCTTGGGGAAGCGTCTCTGCCGATTCGAGGCACATCTGGCCGGGGTCATTCCTCGGATCGGAGGTCCTGGTCCTGCGGGGGTCTTGACTGGACACGCTCATAGAAAAGCAGGTAGGCGCTGGACGCGAGGACCTCTCGCAAGGTCACCTTGCGCACTGTGTCATCTGAAACCCACAGCCACTGGGAGCTGGTGGCCGGTGGGTTTTTGGACGGCAGCGGTAAACGGCGGTAGGTCACAAAGTGTCCGGAGCGCATGTCCCCGTGGTGGACCACGACAGCCACGAGGCGGTAAACGTACGCCGGCAGACTATAAGGAGGAAGGGGAGAGAGAGTAATGTTGCCACGTTTGGTGCCAGGTTTGGAGGAGGTAAAGTGTCCCCTCCCGCCCTTCTTTCTTTCCCTGCTTCCTTCTTTCTTTCCTCCCTCCCTCTTTACTCCATCCCTCCTTTCCTTCCTTTATTATTTCCTTGTTTCTTTCTTTCTTCCCTCCCTCCCTCTTTTCCTTCATTATTTCCTTCCTTCTTTCGTTCTTTCCCTGCCTCCTTTTTTCTCCCTTCCTTCATTTCTTACTTCCTTCTTTCCTCCCTTCCTCCTTTCTTCCTTTCCCTACTTCCTTTGTCCCGCCCTCCCTTCTTTTTCTTTCTTTTTTTCTTCTTTCTTTTCTTCCTTCTTCCCTCCCTTCTTCTTTTTCTTTCTTTTCTGCAGGAAGAGTCCATCCTCACATTCCGCCTCGCACCCTCAGAACATCTGGGCAGCAACTCCTGAAGGTGCCTGGGGGCCAGGTTAGCTTCTACTGCAAGAAGGACCTTTTCCACGGCTGC
>NW_024815944.1:0-2217 GCF_019175285.1 Sceloporus undulatus
CGCAGGCGCAGAATAAACCCATTTGTGTGAATTCGCAGATGACCACTCGAAGAAACACAGTTACAGGTGAGCAACCTGTACTTCTCAAGCCTTGGCATGGAGTGATTATTTATTTATTTATTTATTTATTGCCAAAGGGCTAAAGTTTTCTTCCAGCTCTTGTTCTTTGATGCTGATGGTTCTTTTCTTACATATCTAGCTGTTATTCTCTATATTATCACCACATAACTCTCTTACAGCTTGCCCCTACCACATAACTCTTACTGCTGAACCTGTCCTTATATTTTCTCCAGCCAGGACCTTGCAGCCAATCATCTCATTTTGGCATGGATGCCACCCATTCTAATGATCTCTTTTCACCCAAAAGAAATCCCTACAAGCATACCAATTATGAGCTATTGCCTTGTAATTCTGCAACCCCGGTGGGAAAAGGCAAGAACCTTGCCTTAATAGCCATTTCTTGGTATTAAAAAAAAAACAATAACTTGACAAACTAGTTGAATACCATTTCAGTGTTTGTATCTCTTATCTGACTGAAACAACACTTTGTTGTTTCTGTGTAGTTAAATTATTTCCTGTCACATAACAACATGCATTGATACATTTGTCTTCCTCTTCACGTAAATGGAGTTACTTTACAGTACAAAAGAATAATTTTCTTGCCTGATGAGAAGAAGAATCCACACAACTTAGATTCCTTCCTCACTGCCCAGAGACAAGAACAGCTAAGGTTGTGTGATAACCAAGAACAGATTTTGCTGACTCCTGTCATTCAACCATCCTAGAGGTCCATTCTTCCTCCCTTGCCCAGGTCAGAGCTCTTTCTTGTTGCTCTTATTTCTTTTCTGCCTACCTTTCCCTCTACCTAGATCCTATATTTTCCTTGGATACCCTTCCATCTGTCTAGCATTAGGTGCTTAATTCTTCTTTCTTTCTCTTCCTTGCTCCTATATATATCTCCATCCCATCCCCCCCCCACTCATAGCTATCATTATTTCTTCCCTTTCCTATTTCTCTGGTATGGCTCTGGTAGGAGAGAGGAATGAAGCTATCAAAAAGAAGAATCCTATTCAGAACTATCCTTCAGACAGTGTGTTGGGGATTAGACTGAAGTAGTCCACTCTGATAGTGGGACTTTTCTCATCAGGGACACAACTCCTCTGACACTGAAGTCACTTCAGCATCTATGGAGTCTGTGCCCCATTCCAACACTCACATGCTGCCCATGCAGAGAACATGGTGGCGAGGACGCTTCACAAAAGAGATGCACCTATGGTATCCTGCAGCCCTCTGTGCTTGGCGAGAGGCAAGTCCTGGGCAAAGGATCAGTAGCAGGTTGTATTCCGTTCTCCCCATGGTTCTAGTAGTGACCAAAGGGGTGCAAAATCCCCACTGTGATGGGTTCCTTAACATTCAGACACCATTGGGGGTTCTCAAATTTCCTGCTACTTTCCCACTGAGTAGGATGATGTTGAGCTTTTCACTGTATCATGGCTGTTCTTTGTGACCCCTGCCCCCAGCCAGTTTTCAAGATCATTAACTGGGCCCTAAAGGCAGAGCTGGGTGCTCTTTCCAAGCCTTTGGTCAGGGAGAGGCCATTCTTCTCAATTAATAGAGAGCAGCATGGCCAGTAAATGTGGCACCACTTTGATAGCCAGCATGGGCATGGTCATCACCAGTTTCACTCTTGCCTCTTCCTTGAGGATGAGGCACAACTGCTATCATTTAGGTCTTTGTTGGAAAGTTTCATGTCACCAAACAGAAGTCTCATCAGGCAATGTTTTCTGGGGAAGAGAAACAAAGGCCTCCCTGAGGTTTCTAGAGAAGATACGTACTCCATAATGTTGCAGTTAAAACGACTTTTGGAAATCCAGGCTCCCTCTCAGTCTGGCTACAAGGGGACCTCACAGGTCCCTGCTAAGCATTTCTTAGCAACATCTCAGGCACTCAGAAGTGTCTGGCACTCAATGTAGGGATTTTTAGGGGGGCGGAGTGTTTCAGACAAATAAGGTTGTTGCTACTCAAAGCCTGTGTGGTAAAAGAAATGGAGTAACTCTTACTCACTCTTCTTAGGATTTGGATTGTGAGTATAATGAATCTCTGTTCCTAGGGGAGGATCTGCAGGGGTCTAGAGGCAATGCTGGTAATTTTGAAAAGGGAAGGAGTAGTCTGATTCCAGTTCCAATAAGAATAAGCCCTCTCACCTCTTGTTTCATT
>NW_024815945.1:0-2217 GCF_019175285.1 Sceloporus undulatus
CATCATAGAAGAATAAGTCTTGGCTGACTCTATGTGGAATGACAGCATCTGAACCTAGGAAAATAAGCTGGCCTTTTTCATTAGTATACCTGACTGTAGAATTTGATTAATACTTCTTGGTGGTTCCCAAATCTGTCATGCCTGAAAAGGTACATCAGTATGTATCAGAAGTTGGAAAGAGTTAGATGCTTCTATCATAAAATTGTAGGATTGATTGCTGCAAAAATGGTATCTTCCAAACCCCAAAGCAAACAAATGTCAAGACGCTGTTCAGTCAAAACACTGCTGTTTGACAGAATATTAAAACTGTTACTCATTGCTTTTGATACCGTATTTTCCAGTGTATAAAACGACCCCCAACTTTTACAGTTAAAATATAGAGTTTGGGATATACTCCTTGTATAAGACTACCCCTCTTCCAATGCACACCAAATAAAAATTAAAAAAAACATCAGATTTGATTTCAATATGTTAATTTTAATTCATACGCTTATGATACGCAGGTACTTAGCAGGAAAACCTGTTGTATACAAAGCCTGCTTGGATTGGTCAGCTCTCCTTGCCTGCCCAGCCCTTCCTGTCTCCAAGATTTTCTTCTACCGTACTTGTACAGCACTGCCCTTGCTGCTTTCATACTGTCACCACATATGGAGGGTATGCGGCGGTGAATGTTTTTGAGCTCCCCCCACCATATGTGGCGACCACAGATTTTTCCAGTCCAGCTCAGATGTTTCAGCCCTATAAGACGACACCCGGCGTATAAGACGGACCCCGACTTTTGAGAAAATTTTCCTGGGTTAAAAAGTAGTCATATACGCCAGAAAATACAGTAATTATTATGTCACCTTTAAAAACAATGTACAATGAAATCCAAAATCTGCAAAACAATGATACCACTATTTGGTGCAAAAAAGGTATCACTCTTTTGTGGATTTTGTTATTTTTCTGCATGGCATAACACCGCTACATCTGAGTATGTTTCCTTAAAAAACAACACAATAAAAACTATAAAGAGACAATGGAATTGGAGGTACAAATCAAAGATTCTGATGGAATAAATAATTGTACAGTACCTTTAATTTCCCTTTCATTTTGTATATGTCATACTCACCAATCAGTTTGCTGTCAATCTTGACTTTATTGATTTTAATGAATAAACTAAGTGGTACAGTTTCATTTGCAGCACTGGAAATCTGAAGAGTGGGAGGAAAAGACACTTACCTCAATCAGAAATGATTAGATCTATTAATCTATTTGTCCCAAACCAAGCAGTGTACTACTGCTATAGTAAAACTCTTATTTATGTGGTTTCACAAAAAATATTTACCAATACTTATAATACACAACTGAGGCATATTCACAGCCATATTATTTTAATACCTTTGAAAATAGGAATTGTTGTTTAAGAAAGAGTTATAATAAAATGACTGTACCCAAAAATGTTCAAAATGCTGTGTTACAATCAGAAACACAAACTGGAGCTGGTGTATTTAGTCAAAGATGTTTTTAAAGAAAACTGACAGTGAATGCTTTTTGTTTTGCTATAGAAAACTATTGTTCAAAAATAATTTAAAAAATTAAAAGCAAATTCAGGTGAATACAGACATCTAACACTCTAAAATAATATCTATCACTGCAAATCTACACTAAGAGTTTACTCCTGAAAAAGCTCCCTCTTCACAGAGGAAAAGGGGAAATTTCCTCATCTCTCTTTCTTCCTTATTATGTTGCTGGTTCTGGCAACAGATATTCTCCTGCCTGCCAAAACAAACACAAATGACCAAAATAAATAAATAAATGCTCCAAAGCAAAAAAAACCTAGAAGACTATCACCTACACCTACCAGGGAAGGTCAACAATCCAGTTACAGGTTGAGTCTCCCTTATCTGAAATGCCTGGGACCAGGAGTGTTTGGGGTTTTCAGATTTTGGAATATTTACATATACATAATGAAATATCTTAGTGGTGAGACCCATGTTTAAACATGAAATTCATTTATGTTTTGTTTTGCCCTTATATGCTTAACTTGAAGGTAATTTTATACACAATATTTTTAATAATTTTGTGCATGAAACAAAGTTTGTGTACCCTGAACCATCAAAAAGCAAAGGTGTCACTATCTCAGCCACTCATTTTAAAAAAAAATTGGATTTTGAAATTTCAGAAGCGAGAGATTCAACCTGTAATGCTAAGCTTATAATTTTTCATCACATGTTA
>NW_024815946.1:0-2217 GCF_019175285.1 Sceloporus undulatus
CAATGGGAGTGTTAGAGAACATTAAAAAATGCATTTATAATTTTTTGTGGGTTTTTCGGGCTATGTGGCCATGTTCTAGAAGAGTTTATTCCTGAGGTTTTTCCAGCATCTGTGGCTGGCATCTTCAGAGAATGCTTGCCTGGAAAGGAGTTGTGTGACCCTGGGAAGGCAGAAGTGATTTGCATGTGGATTGTTCTGTTGCTAATGGCAGGCCTCAGGGTGCGAGGGTCTGCAAAAGAGGATTAGTGACTGCTTGATTAGTGCTCATTGTCTGCTGGGAAACCCCTGACCCTGGGAGATTTCTCATTTGCATTTATGCATTTATGTTCTCTAATACTCCCATTGCCTTCAGTTCTGATTCTCTCCCACCTCCCATCCTGAAGAATCTTTTGTATCTCCAGCACAACTAAACCTAGATCAGGTTGAGGGGGGGGGAGTGTTGCCTTCCAGCTGCTGTTGGACTGCAGATCCCAGCTTTCCTAGCTCTGCATATCCAAAGCAAAAGATGATGCGAGTTTCTGTCCCAGAACATCTGAAAGGCTGGAAGCTTGCCCATCTCTGTTCTAGGATGAATAGTTTTGCCAATTGTACCAGGGCTCTGTGGCCAACAGGCCCCAAGAGATTTAACATCCACACAGAGAGAAAGGGAGTTCAGTGTTCTGAGCACTTGAACTTCAGTCAGTACTCTTTGTCAAAAGTTATTATTAAAAATAGACTGTGGGAAAGCCCCAAACAAAATAAATTTTATTTCCAATATCTTTTGTTTGGAATTGAGAGGCAAACAGCTGGTACACCAAAGTGCTTAAAAGGATCTTACTCACAGATTAAGCACAGAAATATCAGCTTTTATATAGGTGGGATTGCCACCTTTTCTTTGGTAAAGAGCTTGGGTTCCCCCCCCTTCTCACTCTCTCTCTCTAAAAAAAAGCAGGCTGAAATTCAGCTGTGCTACTTATATTACTAACATTAGGATAAATCCAGTTGTTAAGTCCAAGTAGATTAGACATAGTGAATCACTTGACTTGTAAAGTCAACACGTACATTAAGTTCTATTGCTTCCACAGCGTAGTCAAGTTCAGGCCAACAACTAGATTTAATGTGAAGTTGAAGTGGAAATGCTATTCAGAAACACTGAAATTCTGGACCATGCCAACAACTATAAGGTCAGAATGCTAAGGGAAGCCATTAAAATCCATAAACACCTAGACAATTTCAAAAGGAAAGAAGAAACCCTTAAAGGAAACAAAGGCGCTTTACAGACCGCCCAAAAGGGCGGTCTGCCGACGCCCTCATTTGCTCCGCGGAGGAGCCTCAGCGGCCTAAAAGCATGACTCCTCCGCGCCACAAAAAGAAGCCGCAAAAAGCAGCTTCTTTTTGCGGCGCCATTATGATGCCACAAAGCGCCATTGGCACACTTGTGGCATCATAATGGCGCTGAGATATGCGGACACTAAGCATCCGCTATGTCAAAATGGCAGCACCCATGTAGAATGGGTGCCGCCATTTTGTACGTGCTCGGCACGTACTAGGGTTAGGGGCGTCCGGAAAAGATGCCCCTTCCTAACCCTAGTATGTGCCGAGCACATACTTTTGGCACATGCGGAACGTGCCAAAGTTAAGCTACTGATCCTGAGAAACATCAAAATCAAGACCCATCAAGTGCAAATGAAAACCACCCAGAGTCAGGGGGGTTTCCCAGCAGACAATGAATCACTAATTAGACACCTTGAGGCCTTGCCATTCAACAACAGACCAACACAGAGATTAACATATAAATCACTTCCTCTCAACCAAGGATCACATAGTACATATACCCCACTCACTTCCATGCCAGCATTCTCTGACGATGCCAGCCACAGATACTGTCATGCCCAGCCTGGAGAACAACTCGGAGGACTCAGAGGATGAGCCAGCCAGTGACAAGGAGAAGCAGAAATTAATGTCACCCAAATCCCAAAACTCCTAATCATCTGGTGGCTACATATCAATATTAAAGAGCAAGGGGAATAGACTGCAACCTATGGTCAATAATAAGATGGTCAATAATACCAGCAACTGCTGAGAGTTCCAGGAAGAGCAGCAGGGCAGCACTCACAATCTTTTCCCAAGACTACATTATCATAATTTGGGGAAGGAGGAGTTTGGGTTATGTGGCCATGTTCTAGAAGAGTTTATTCCTGACGTTTCGCCAGCATCTGTGGCTGGCATCTTCACAGA
>NW_024815947.1:0-2216 GCF_019175285.1 Sceloporus undulatus
TAGAACATGTCCCCTTGGAGTGGGGTGGCCTCCTTCTTTGGAGGTTTGTAAAAAGAAGCTGGATAGTCGTCTGCCAGGAGTGCACTGAATGTCCCTTGTGGTTTCTTCCAACTCTATGATTCTAAGACCCAAGGGCACAGGGTCAATGCCAAATATTTTGGTTAAACCTGTATAATTTGCAACAAACAATCAGAGAAGGTACACCAGAATGATTGTACAGAAAGCAAGCCATTATAACTGTAATTACTGGACAAACACTAATTTAAAAAAGGAGAAAGGCATAATAGAGACTGGAATTGTCATTTATACATATCCATGAATAGATGGCATTTCTCCTCTGGATGCCTGCCTAAAGCCAGCAATGGGCTGGATGAGGAAAAACAAAGGGCTACCTTTGTACCAGGTTCGGAAGCTTCAGCTAGTTCAAAACGCTGCAGCCAGATTGGTCGATGGAACTTCCAGATCAGACCATATAACACCGGTATTAAGATCTCTTCACTGGCTACCTATTAGCTTCCAGGTTCAATACAAAGTGTTGGTTATCACCTATAAAGCCCTAGATGGCTTGGGCCCGAGTTACTTGAGGGAACGCCTCTCCCCATATAGTCCACCCCGCACTCTCAGAACATCAGGGAAAAATTTACTAGTACATCCTAAGGTGAGATTGGCGGCAACTCACCAGAGAGCATTTACGTCGGCTGCATCAATGTACTGGAACAAACTTCCCCAAGAGCTTTGGAGGAATTCTACATTGGATGCCTTCAAAAAGGCTTTAAAGACCCACTTCTTTTGGTTAGCATATCCTATGGACTCTTTATAGAGAATGCTTCCTCTGATAGAAATGGCTAACTGCGATCGACAGATTCCATGTTTGTGTTTGTTTTATGTGCTGCTTTGGTTTTTATTGGTATTTAATTGTATAGATACATTATGATGCGTGTTTTTATGTGTTTTTTAAAGACTCTGTGAACCGCTTTGAGCGGTATACAAATAAAGTATATTATTATTATTAGTTAGTGTAAAACTCAAGAGTTTAATCCACCTTCTCAGCCTCAGAGGATTGCAATTTCTGAAGAAATTTGCCAAGAATATCCTATGAAAGGTTCATTTTAGGGTCGCCAGAAATCAAAAAATGGCTTGGAGGCATCCTGACATATACACAGAGGAACAGGTTGCACTGACCGGATCCTATCAATGTTTCCAAACTGCCAACTTCCATTACACTCATGTTCTCCACTTGGGAACATAAGACTGGAACCACTGGGAGTCACATCTAAACAGATGCATGACAGAGTTGCAGTCACACCCTCATACTACTATTAACCAACACAGGCAGGTGTCCCATTGGTTTCAACAGACTTATTCCTAAGTACAGGTGTAACAAACCCTCTGACGACGAAGTTCTGTTCTACAAAGTCTTTTTATGCCTGACCAGCCGCCTTTCCTCGTCTTCTGTTTAGGCAGATAGTTTTCAGCAGCCTTGCTATTGGGAGCACAGTGAAAGAGCGCTGGAGAAACACAAGGATCCAGTGTTCGATTGTGGTAGTGTCTGCAATGAACAACGCAATAAAGCTTGTGGGGAGGAAGCAGGGTTTTACTCTAGCGGCCAATTCTGCTGTCGCTGTGTGTGCCAGGCCACAACGCAGAAGACAAAAAGCAGCTCTCATTGAATCTCTTACTGAGCATGGATGAAATGTGAATGGCGAGGATCAGCAAAGCCTACCTTAACCACGACCCTGAAATAAATGGTGTGTGTGTATATATATATATATATGAGACAGAGAGAGAGGGAGCGCATATAGATGTGTGAGTTTGGTCACCGAAGTGCAAATCACAATAAAGGTGGAGGCTGGCGGGAAATGAAGTTGCATTTAGGAAGAGGCTTTCGAGTTGTCTCTAGGAGGATGGAAATGTTGTTATCCTGGTATAGTAGGTCTATGGGAGACCAGGGTTTAGATCCTCACTCAGCCATGGAAGCCCATGGGGCAAAAAGTCACACTCTCTCAGCCTCAGAGGGAGGCAATGGCAAGCAACCTCTGAACGAAACCTGCCAAACAAATGAACAAACCATGACAAGTTCATCTTAAGGGCTCTATATGTCAGAAACGAGATATAACCCGGTTTGGCAGCGCTTTAAACCCTTTGTCTGGCTCTTTGCTATGGAATTCTGGGAGTTGGAGTTTGTTGTGGGGCCCAGGGCCCCACAACAAACTCCA
>NW_024815948.1:0-2216 GCF_019175285.1 Sceloporus undulatus
CATTTTTAAACCTTGTCCTACATTTGTCCCAGTTTGGAGGTCCTCAGCTATGGCAACCCTAAAGGTACTGCACTTAGGGGGGAAGAATGAAATGCCACTCTGGGCCCAAAACAAACTCCAACTCCCAGAATTCCATAACCTTGAGCTAGGACAATTAAAGCGGTGCCAAACCAAGTTGTTTCTCCAGTGTAGATGCAGCCAAGAAATCTTCCCTCTCTTCTGCATTTGTGCCTTTGACAACTGGAAGACAGGCAGTTTGTAACACCTCAAAAGAAAACATAAAAGTTCAACACTGGTAATCAATAAACATATTTCCTAATCAAACTAACAGCTCAACTACAATCATACACTCCTTTTCCCATCTCTTCCTTTCACCTTCCATCCATTTCTTCTTACTCCTCTTATCACTCAACTTCCACTACATCTGTATCCCTTACTCAAACCATCCCCACTTCCCTAATACATTCTTGTTTGCCTTCTATTCTTATCATTAAGTGTGAAGGAGTTTTCAATGGAAATTAACTTCCCAGCAAAATGGTGGTGAGATGTATATTTCTACATGTATTTAATTTTTAAGTGGGTGCTTTCAGTTGGTGTTTTCTAAATATCTGGGGATGAGGAATGTTTCTCACAAATAGGGGCTGCTGTACTGAAGGCCCCTTCTGGACTGGCTTTCAGTTGGCTGTTTGCACATTGTGGAACTAAACCACAAACAATTTCAAATAATTGGTGGCATGGTTCGAGCATTGAATGATGACTCTAGAGACTGGGTTTCAAATCCTGGCTTGGCCATGTAAACCCACTGGGTGACCTTGGGCAAGTCACTCACTCTCAGCCTCAGAGGGAGGCAAGGGCAAACCCCCTCTGAAGAAACTTGTCTGGGGGTGCTCCTTGATTCATCGCTCCACCTTACTCTTCAGGTGGATGCGACTGTCAGGACTACCTGCTATCAGCTTCGGCTGATACGCCAGCTGCGTCCCTACCTGGGCCGGAGGGACCTTGAAACTGTAGTACATGCTCTGGTAACCTCTTGTTTGGATTTCTGCAACGCGCTCTACATGGGGCAACCCGTGTACCATGCCCAGAAGTTGCAATTAGTGCAGAATATGGCAGCTAGACTGGTCACTGATACATCCAGGGCCAGTCATATAACACCTGTCTTAAAAGACCTCCACTGGCTGCCTATTCGCTTCCGGGCGCAATACAAGGTGTTGGTTATTACCTATAAAGCCCTAAATGGCTTGGGCCCAGGGTACGCCTCTCTCCACACAATCCGCCCCGCACTCTCAGATCATCTGGGCAGCAATTGTTAAGAGTTCCAGAAGTCAGGTTAGTTACCACCACTAGGAGGGCCTTTACCACCTCGGCCCCCAACCTCTGGAACTCGCTGCCCGTCGAGCTCCGCTCAGCCACCTCCCTTACCCTATTAAAGAAGGGGTTGAAGACACATCTTTTTGAGCAGGCCTACCCCTGACTCCTACCTTCCGAATACTCCCCCCCTCCCTTTTTCGTCAGCACTGTTGAGCTGGCATGTGTTTTGGTTGTGTTTTAGCTGTGTATTGTTGAATTGTGTGATTCTTTTTAATCTTTATTGTAATTTTAAAGTGTTTTTCAATGCTGTTAACCGCTTTGATCCCAGGAAAAGCGGTATACAAATAAATATTTTATTTATTTATTTATTTATTGAATTTCTCATTACCTGCACAAAACAATTCTGTTCATCTCACCTTCCCTTGCGATCTCTCATTAAGTTCCTTTCCCAGGGATTGGGAACATTACTTCAGATAGTCTCACACTTTTTCATTTTAACGGGCAGTGGAGTAAGTAAACAGAGAGTTAAAGTAATACAAACAGGGGAAAATTGTTAGCAGTTATACAATCTTTTTATTATAAAAAAGGCAACCAGGATATTCTAGTGGCCTTAAACATTTACAAAGCCAAATTAAGACCGCAATTACTTAATAGCATACAGTATTCACCTGGATTCTAGCCTTTAATAAGGAGATTGAACGTTTGCAGACACATTTTTTCAGGAGGCTATTATCTGTACCTCCATGTGTACACCATCTGACTCTCTACATGGAACTGGGACTGAATGCTCTTGAAACTGAAGCCTGGTTGATGACTTATAGGTTTTGGTTTAAGATACATTTCAGGCCTAATAAATCTAGTCTTTTATGGTTCCTACTATCTGACATTTCTTATGCCAGTTGGGC
>NW_024815949.1:0-2216 GCF_019175285.1 Sceloporus undulatus
TCTTCAATAATATAAAAAGAGCCATTTTGTCTTGTTCGGGATCTCAGCTTTTTGGAACTTGAATTCCACTGAGTTCAATGTTTTCCTTTGTTGACAATTGGAAATAAACTTATGGATTTTCAATTTACTAGGTCCTCTTGTCAATCATTGTTATGCCAGGCCTAGATCTTTAAGTTTCCTGAAATTTCTGTTACACCACGACAGTGGGAGGCCTGAAAAAGGCAGTTAGGAGGTGGAACGGTCATGCACATGCCTCTTACGCCTTCTCCCTCACCCCGTGCCTGGCAAAATGGCATCGCATGCCAACCGTGGCGTGTGTGCCATAGGTTCACCATCACAGGTATAGACACAAGGCAAGTCCAGAGGTCAAATAACTTGAATCCAAAAGAAAGAAATACAGGAACAAGACTGGTTGTTGGCTGCAAAGAATCTCTACAGCTGGAGGTCTTTTAAAAGGCCTCTGCTGTTCTCAGCTGAAACCTATTAGCTCTCCTCTTGGCTTCTAGCCTGGAGACCTCCTCAAGGACTCCTTGACCTGACTTCTCTCCACGGGTTCTAGCACTTACAGCCTAGAGTCCATTTATACCTCTGCAGCTTCCTGAGCCTGCTCTGGGACTGCTGATCCAAGCAGCCCCAGATCTGCCTCTGTCTCAGCTGCCTCCATTTCTTGAGAATCTGACTGTGCCTCTAACTGCTTTATCACACTAGGGGGCAAACAGGAATTAAACAAGAGTTAAATGAGAGTTAAACAGGAAATGCCTGATGTTTATCATACTTCATACAACATTTTCTGTTTAACTCTTATTTAAATCCTGTTTGTCCCTTAGTGTGAAAAAGAAGTAAGTCAGGTCCAGGGCAGTCCATAACACCATGTGTGGAAAAAATACAGGTGAGGAGCATGTGGGCAGGTAGTTTGTTGGGTTCATGGAAAGGATGATAGGGATGGAGGAAAACCATGCCCACACCACTTAACCACATCTCCAGTGGGAGGAAAGTGCAGTTGAAAAGAAATGCACTGATCAAGAGTAGTGATAAAATCCTCTGCGAACAGCAACAAGTCAGGGACAAGCCCCTCCCAATATATTTAGGGCATGACTAGATATGGTAACAGACACTTTTTTAAAAAAAAATGAAACAAAAAATAAATATGGTAATAGAAACAACCATTGTAAGTGTCAGAATCTATTTCATTGTATGTACTGTGTTAATTTGTTATATTGGTTAATATATTATTGTAGGAGTATTAGAGTGTATAACTTATGTTGCTAGGAAATGATGGGAGGCAAAAAGGTGGTGTAAACGTTTAGCAGCAGTTCAAAGGGAAGATTGTTGCCTAGCACAAGAATGTGTAGCTGTCTGGGAGAGGTTTTCTTTCATCAGGAACTTCTCGTGGGAAATGGAAAGCAGAGAAGACTGAAAGAGTATAAGGGGCTGGGTGGGTTGGATAAACATGGTGGGAAGGGCAGGTATGTTTTAATTTGTTACCAAATCAAAATAAAGCTCACAAAATGTTAGGAAAGGACACTGTTAATCTTATGCCAATGTTTGTGGATGATGGTAGTTCTGCCTGCAAATGTCTTCCTGCTAACACTGACTGTTCCTGGAAAAAGTTCTTGCTGTTTTAAATACAGAAGGCTGGCTCACTAAACTTGGTGGGGGCGGGAGAGATTCTTGACAGTAAGCCATTATAAAGTGTGAAATCCCAAAAGAGAATACCTCAATATTTACCAGAACTACAGGAAAGACTGGTAGAGCCCTTAGTACACTTAGTATGCATTGGTTTCAGAGTAATTTATCACTAGTGTACTTTTACTGACATACAAGGCGGTGGGGATTTGTGCCTCTGCTGCCAAATAACATGGTCAGCTCTGACTACTGTGTATCTCAATTAGGGAGGAGGTACCAACTGCTCTTCTGCATCAAGTACCAAAATGTCTTGGCAAATCTGGAGTTGTGCCTTGATCTCACAGCACTCTTCCTGCAGTTAGCTTTGCTTTCTTCCATCCCACCCCCTTCTGTATTTCCTAACATCATTCCTCAGTCTCTGTCTCTACATCCACATTTATCATTTTGTCAGCAATTTAGGTAATCTACGGCGCATTCCAGATGCGCAAAAAGTACGTACTAGGTACATACTAGGGTTAGGAAAGGGCGTCCCTTCCAGACACTCTAACCCTAGTACGTACCTAGTATGTACAAAATGGCGTCACCCATTC
>NW_024815950.1:0-637 GCF_019175285.1 Sceloporus undulatus
CTCTGAAATAATACAACTTTTATGCTGAAAATCAAAGTCCATGATAATATGGTTTAGCGTGAGTTCAAATGACTGCTTCACTATGTGCCAAAATCCAAGACTGACTCACTTATAGGAAGAACAGGCTTAGAATTACAGTTACCCCTTGAAGTCCGCAGACTTGGGACTTGAAAATCTGCTGAGGGGTGACTGCCATTAATATCAATGGGGCATGCCCCCCACATACACATGCCCCATTCAAGCCTATGGGGCTTGAATATGCACATGTTTTGGAACTCACAGGGGGTCTGGAGTTCCAAGGGCCAACTGTATAGTATAATAGAGTTGGAAAAGACCCCAAGGGCAACCCAGTACCACCTCCTGCCATGAAGGAACACAGAATCAAAGCATCCCTCAATAACAGTAATCTTCCGGCCTATGAGGGAGTTGACCAAGCAGGCCCAGCTCCACATGGGTTAGCCTGGAAAAAAGACTCCTCCCTCCATAACTGTCATCTTCCGGCCAATGAGGGAGTTGACCAGGCAGGCCCAGCTCTACCAGGGCTAGCCTGAAGAAGAAGAGCCCTCCCTCCAGTCCATCTGCCTTGGTCTAGGCCTCAGAGGGAGAGAAGAATGCTGAACCTGATCTCCTCCCCCCC
>NW_024815951.1:0-90 GCF_019175285.1 Sceloporus undulatus
TTCTCACGGAAGCTTCCAGAAGAACCTTTATCTTGCTCTCTGATTGGTCAAGTGAGCCTTCCGTAGCAGTGATGTCATTCTGCATTTGCA
>NW_024815951.1:190-537 GCF_019175285.1 Sceloporus undulatus
TCCCTTAACCTACACTGGGACCAGTTAAGGAACCTTATTTCTCCTTCTTTACTGATCTTCCCAAGCATCAACTGAGCCAAAACACGTGTAAAAGGAGCGTCGAGTAGTAGATACTTCAAGGAGATATTTACTATAAATAACAAAATATAATTGAAATATAAGTCATACAAGATACAGTATTAAGAATCTTGTAGTTACAATATTTGTAAGTATATAATATTAAATTCATACAAGCTACTAAAAAATAAATAAACCCAAGCGTCCAATTCTGAGACTAACTTCCAAGATCCGCTCTCTCTATCTCTATCTCCAACTGACACAATTCCCCCAACTGTCTCTTGGTCTCT
>NW_024815951.1:637-2216 GCF_019175285.1 Sceloporus undulatus
TTATGGTGACCTTATGGGAGTCTCTGAAGGGGTTTTCCTTGCAGGTTTCTTCAGAGTGGGTTTCCCATGGCCATCCTCTGAGTCTGAGAGAGTGAGACTTGCCCAAGGCTTCAGTCCTTTTGGAAGCCTTTTTGCTTTATCTTCTAGAAGGCAGCTGAGGTGTTGCTTCTTGCTCTGAAGAATGAGAGGAACCTTTTGGCATCCGAAAGGCTAAGATTCTCTGGAGTTATGTCTGATAATATGAATCTATAGGATTGCAATGCAAGCTCATTTATTAAAAGGTTTATAGTGCACCCCATATCATAGAATCTCATAGCTATGTCCCTTAATAGTTAACCAAATTAAAGAGTATATAAAACACAAACATGAAACAAGCTAGATAAGGCAACTGTTACATGGATTTCTAATTGGTTGACTGGCCGAACCCAAAGGATATTCAACAGTGGTTCCTTTTCATCCAGGAGAGAAGTGACCAGTGGGGTGTCCAGTGGGGCTCAGTCCTGGGCCCAGTGCTATTCAATATCTTTATCAATGACTTGGATGACAGAATTGGGGGCATACTTATGAAATTTGCAGATGAAACCAAATTAGGAGGAGTAACTAATACCCCAGAGGATAGGATCAAAATTCAAAATGACCTGAATAGACTAGAAAGCTGGGCCAAAGGAAACAAAATGAAATTCGACATGGAGAAATGTAACATATACATTAAGGGCAGAGAAATGAAATGCACAGATATAGGATGGGGGACACCTGGCTGAATGAAACTATGTGTAAAAGGGATCTAGGAGTCTAAGTAGACCACAAGTTGAACATGAGTCAACAGTGTGATGCAGCAGCTAACAAGGCAAATGCAATTTTAGTTTGCATCAATAGAAGTATAGTGTCTAGATGAAGGGAAGTAATAGTCCCAACTCTATTCTACTCTGGTCAGGCCCCACCTGGAATACTGTGTCCAGTTCTGGGCCCCACAATTCAAAAAGGATGTTGAGAAACTGGAGTGTGTCCAAAGGAGGGCGACTAAAATAGTGAAGGGTCTGGAAACCATATCGTATGAGGAACGACTTAGGGAACTGTGGATGTTTAGCCTGGAAAAGTGAAGGTTAAGAGGTGATATGACAGCCCTGTTTAAGTATTTGAAGGGATGCCATATTGTGCAGGGAGCAAGCTTGTTTTCTGCTGCTCCAGAGAACAAGAACTGGAGGAATGGATGCAAGCTCCAGGAAAAGAGAGTCCACCTCAACATTAGGAGGGACATTGGAACACACTCCTTCCTCAGAGTGTATTGGAGTCTCCTTCTTTGGAGGTTTTTAAATAGGGGCTGGATGGCCATCTCTCACTATGCTTTGATTGAGAGTTCCTCCATGGCAGGGGGGACTGGATGGCCCCAGTGGTCTCTTCCAACCCTACGAGTCTCTAATTCTCTGATTCTGAGATTACAATGGTACAGTCTCAATTCTTAAGGTAAGGAGCAGCAACCTGAAGTCACAATAGCGCCATCTGAATACTTCAGGCAAGGTACATCCGCCTGTAATCAAAATGGGCCGACTCAATGCATGAGGGTAGGAGCATCAGCCTT
>NW_024815952.1:0-2216 GCF_019175285.1 Sceloporus undulatus
TTGTGACTTTATTTGTATGCCTTTTGGCTTTTTGATCAATCAGATCTGCATATCTTACCCATTTTTCTTGGCTTAGCTGGACCCAGTTACAAAACGCTTCCTTTATGGATGCCCATTTCGGAAGGACTGAACAACATTTAGGTTTAATATTCAACCAATACTCTTAATTGCTTCTTAGAATTTAATTTAGTATAAAATAGATATCTATACCATTCAAAAAGAAGTTCTAGTCCCTTCCTTCCTTTCCTCCTTTTTTACTCCCTCCCTCTCTCCTTTCTTTTCTCCTTCTTTACTCCCTTCCTTCCCTCCTTCCTTCCTTTCTTCCTTCCTCACTTCCCTTTCCTTTCATCACTTCCTCCCTCCCTTCTCTGTTTCCTTTCTTTCTTTCATGCCTTCCTTCCTTCTTTCTTTATTTCTTTCTCCCTTCCTTCCTTCCTTCCTTCTTTTTTTCCCTCTTTTTTCTTTCCTTTCTTACCTACATCCCTTTTCCTCCCTCCCTTCCTTCCTTCCTTCCTTCCTTCTTTCTTTCCTTCCTTCCTTCCCCTCCTTCCTTCCCCCTTCCCTTCCTTCCTTCACTCCTTCCCCCATACCTCCTTCCTTCCCTTCTTCCCCTTCCCCTCCTTCCTTTCCTTCTTCCCCTTTTCCCTTTCCCCCCTCCCTCCTTCCCTCCCTTCCCATGGAAGAGGAGGGCTCCCAATAATCCAGACTCTGGGAGCCAGCAGCAGAGAATAATTATGGGTCTCTGCTGGTGCTTAGCATGGCCCTTCCTTCCTTCCTTCCTTCCTTCCTTCCTTCCATCAATCTGCCTGCCTGCCATCTGCAGCAGAGAATGGGATGATGATGAACCAGCTCCCTGTTGATGAACCCAGCAGCAGGCCAAAGAGGCAAAACCAGCAGCAGAGAGTCCAAAAAGGCTGGCGAAAGACAGTTCTAGTATGGTTATTTTATAATAAAAAATGGTTATGTTAAATAGTAATTTGTGTGTTCATGCACTTTACTGTGTTTTTTCTTCAGACCTTCTGACCTCCCAATTTCTCAGCTGCTTTTAATAATGTACCAGTTTCTCTTTCCCTTCTCTCCTTATCCTTAGCTTCCTTCCATTGCAAACTCCCCAATTATCCCAGTTCATCCTTTCCCTTCCCACTGTCTTGAATTATCTGTATTCCTGCACGGCCGAAGGGGATTGGCTTATACTGTATCACCCTTAGTAGTACCTTTCAGCTCTAGGATCCTATGTATTCCTGCACCGCCGAAGAGGGTTGGCTTATATCACCCTTAGTAGTAACTTTCAGCTCTCGGATCCTATGTATTCCTGCACGGCCTAAGAGGGTTGGCCTAGATGCCCCTTAGTAGTAACTTTCAGCTCTAGGATC
Source organism: Sceloporus undulatus (assembly GCF_019175285.1). NCBI lineage: Eukaryota > Metazoa > Chordata > Lepidosauria > Squamata > Phrynosomatidae > Sceloporus > Sceloporus undulatus. The sequence goes on from NW_024815952.1 coordinate 1,374, forward strand.
CTATGGATACCTGTACAGCTGAAGAGGGTCGCCCTATACGGCCCTTAGTAGTATCTTCCAGCTCTCGGATCCTATGTATTCCTGCAGAGCCGAAGAGAGTTGGCCTATATGACCCTAAGTAGTAACTTGCAGCTCTCGGGTCTTAGGTATTCCTGTACAGCCAAAGAGGCTAGGCCTATATGGCACTTAGTAGTAATTTCCATTTCTCGGATCCTATGTATTCCTGCACAGCGAAAGAGGCTAGGCCTATATGGCCCTTAGTAGTAACTTCCATTTCTCGGATCCTATGTATACCTGCACAGCTGAAGAAGGTCATCCTATATGGCCCTTAGTAGTAACTTCCAGTTCTCAGACCCTATGTATTCCTACACAGCCAAAGAAGGATGGCCTATATAACCCTTAGTAGTAACTTCCAGCTCTCGAATCCTAAGTATTCCTGCATGGCCGAAGAGGGTTGGCCTATATGACCCTTAGTAGTAACTAAGGATGCGAGTGAACAATGGAGATTCAACTCAGATTCCTCCTGGATTATTTTCACCGTGTGAATAACCCCTGAGTTTTTTTTTTAAAAAGATCCGCATCATCGGTAGTGTGAATAATCTTTTTTTCTAACAGCCTTGTTAACCAGAGGTTGGATGGCCATCAGTCGGGAGTGCTTTGTTCATGTCTTCCTGCATGGCAGGGGGTTGGACTAGATGTAATATTGGCCCTTGAGGTCTCTTCCAGCTCTATGCTTCTATGAGATTTGTTCAGAATAGGTTTGCCATGGCCCTCCACCGAGGCTAAGAAAGTGTGGCTTGTCCAAGGTCACCCATTGAATCCAAGGCCAAGGGGGGAACTGAA
>NW_024815953.1:0-2216 GCF_019175285.1 Sceloporus undulatus
ACAACGTTTGTGTATACACTTAATCATCAGAAAGCAAAGGTGTCACTATCTCAGACTTTGGAGTATTTTGGATTTTGGAGTTCTGGATATGGGATATTCAACTTGTAATGATGGCACCTCCAATTATCAAAGGCATCATACCACTCCATAGCAGCGGTCAGGAAACATGAATGGACTGGTGCTAATTCATGCATGTTCTTCTTATGGGGGGGGTTCCAAAGGCATTTAGTGGGCTATTGTAGAAAACAAGATACTGGATTAATAAAGCTTTGGTCTAATCCAGTGTATCTCTTCTTATGATGCATTTTAAAGACTAGCATTTTTCCTGGGGCTTGTAAGAGTCTAGTTGTAACTTCATGCGGCACTTCATGTGGTTTACCCGAGTAAATGGAATTTAGTCCAAGAAGGCTTCTCCCACAAAAAACTGCTTTAAGTGTTTAAAACATTTTCTTTCTTTGCATTTCCTACCCTTAATAATAGTCCCTGGTTTTGCTTGTTTCTGAAAAAAATCTGGACATTTAGTAGAAAAGTCTCTGAGTCTCTAGAAGTTGAGATTTCTGCATGCTGGTGACAGATAAGTCCTGACATCAATACAAACAGCAATAAAGACTTATACACAGACACATGTGTTCTAAGTAATGTCCCTCCTGCATCGCTTTTCATAATGTCCTGTTCAGCCACAATGAGCACAACTACATTAATACTGAGATCAAACTTTTGGATTTTTTAAAAAACAGAATTGGTTGTGGTCAATTTACTAACCCTGCTGTTTCTTTAAGCAAGTACGGGACAAAAAGAAATTACAATTTTAACCACAATAAAGTTGGTAGATGCCAAAAAGAACAAGCAGAACAGCAGGTTTTTTTTTACAAGGGTTGGGTGTGGAAGGAATATTGCTTAAACAATGATGCTTAGTATAAGAAGAATGGTATTAAAAGCACACAGAGAGAAGGATATTAAAAGCACACATGGCCTTATTTCATCTGTAATGTGTTGCAGAATGTGCTGCTTGAACATTAGTTTTTCATTTCCCTCTGTGTCACTGGACAGTGTCAAAAGCATGTTCTAAGATGTCCTTCTAATGAGTCAGTTGTGAAATTCAACTCAACGGTTCCCAAGGCAAATGAATGTACCTTGAGTATGTCCCCTGCCCAAAATCCATAGCAGATGCAGGAATTCCATACCCTCTGATTGTCTCAATTTGGCATGGATAGTCCCTAGGTTCTTCTATCATTTTTCTTTAGCTGCTTTTAAAATACCACGCTTTCTCTCCTCCTCCTCCCTTCCCCTATTTTTCTTAGCTAACTTCAACACCTGCAAACCTGAGTTCAAAGCGCAAAAGCAGTTTGTATTCAGTTAACTCAGCAGCGGGGAAGAGGAGAGGATGACACAGAATCTTGCCCTTCCCAGTAGGTTCAGGCAAAAGCAAACTGCTGCAGCCTTTCTTGGTTTGTGCCTTCTTTCACATTAATAACTTTTGCCATCTTGACCACACGACTCTAATGTTGCCTGGCTGCACATGTCTCGGTTTTCATGTTGGAGGGTACAGAATTCCACTGGAGAAAAGCAGAGTGGGAAAAGTGTCCCTTGAATGCAGCGCATTTGGAAACCACTGGGCTATCACAATGCCTTTTTTGTGGGTCCTACTATCACCCCATCTGTACTGCTCCTCAACTCAACACAGAATCCAATCGCTTATTTTAACAATGAAAGTAAACAGAAGGCTTACTTGGCCTCCAGAGCCAGAGCAATCATCCCTGCCACCATGGGAGCAGAGACAGAAGTCCCAGTGTGGCCATCCGTGCAACGTTTCCTCATGTCCGTGGTAACCTACATAGAAAGTTGGTACAACCATTAGGTGGGGGAAGAGGTGAGGAAAGCAAGATTCAAATCCATACATCTATTCCTGAAGGAACCCAAAGCTTGTAGCTAGAATATAATTATACAAAATAAAGCAAATTTGCATCCAGTATCTCCATTTGCACAGTTCTGTTGCCAACAGTTTTTAAATATATATATGTGTGCGTGTATGTGCCAAGCCAATTTTCACTGTGCAAGGATTTTGAAAAGGAGAGAGAAATTGAGAACAGGAAAAACAGAGGCAAGGGAAAAAAGGATGACAGGGCAAGGATCAAACTTGTGAGCAAACTGGCTGCCAGCATGCCACAGTTACACAGTTACAGCAAAACAGTTTTTTAAAAGTCCCAAGAAACAGA
>NW_024815954.1:0-2215 GCF_019175285.1 Sceloporus undulatus
TCTCCTTCCTTGGAGGTCTTTAAGCAGAGGCTGGATGGCCATCTGCCGGGGATGCTTTGATTTGGATTTCCTGCATGGCAGGAGGTTGGACTGGATGGCCCTTGCGGTCTCTTCCAACTCTACGATTCTAAGAGGATTCCATTTAAAAATAATTATCCATTGGAAGGGTTTCTGTGGACCTCAGAGGTGGCATGTGCACTCAGATCACAACAAGAGTGCCCACATTCGTTCATATGACAGCTACCGTCAAATGGTGAATTATTTTTGTTGTTGAAGTAAAGCTTGGTGAAATTGATAAAAATGGCCACATTAGTTGTAGCTGTTCCTTTAAAAAGTTATACTGCATTAGCATTCATGTTAACCACAATTTTAAGGGTAGTGCATTAGCAAAAATTAGAATTATTTTTTAAAAAAACTTTTAAAATAGAAAAATTGCTCCATGTGTCTCTGAAAATAACATTTTTGAAATACGCTGCTGATTATATAAAAGACTAGGGGTGTAACTATGTGCAGAGGGCAAAATGTTGGCTTTGCCCCACCATAATAATTGTGCCCCGGCCCTTGAAATTTTCCTTCAATCCTGAAATTTCTAACTTGTAATACAGTGCGCTTGCAGTGGACGTGGACCCAAAATATGCTGCATCAAGCATACACTGAAGCTGCATGGCAATTAAACAAATAGCGCACATGCCTGTGGCACATGTGCCACACCATGCCGTAAACATGTGCTCCATTGTTTGCTATGGGGGCACGAGCATTCACAGGATTTTCTTTATGTGTTCAGAACAGGGGCGGGGGCACTGTAACTTAAGACTTCAACTGAGCATTTAAAAATAAATTTTAGGCATCTAAAGAAAAGAGACAGGCAAAGGTACAATGGAAATGTGAACACAGCAAGTATGAGTTATATGTATGAACAGTTCTTAATGTCTCACTGTCTACAACACTAGAAATTTGGGGAGTGAAGAAAAAATTCTTTTGCTGAAGTAGAATTCTTACTGGTGGGCAATATCCTCATTTCGCCCCCCCCCCCAATACCTACGCCTCTGCAACAATAAAAACAAAATCTCAGCATTAATGTTAAGTTGTGAAACACACAAAACTTATAATGTAGTTCTTACCACACTCACCAATAGGTCAGGTGATAGTTCTCCATACCACTCCCAGTTTTCTAAGTCTGTGTTTCTCAGGCTAGCTGATGTGGGGAACCATTATTTCATTTCATTTTTTTCCCAGTGTGCAAGGGACTGGCACTAAATACGTGCCCATTGAGTACAATTCCTTCTTTTATTCCTGGGAACTTGCCAGGAGTCAGCAGCCAGTAGCTCAAGGACCAGCATCAATCCAGGGACCACCACTTTGAGTAGCACTGTTTTAAGCCATTTGCTGTGATACCCCCCCAAAAAACCATCCAGTTCTGGTGGCATATGACCAGAGAAAGGTAACTCCATGTAGTAGCAGCTGCTACGTGGTGTGGTTAAAGCAATAGCAAACACATGTTTTAACCACATGCTTTTTATAATCAGAAATATAAAGCTCACCACTCTCACAAGGCAGATTAAGTTGTCACTGTATGCATGTGCTACCATAACCTTCACCTCAACAATAATGATTGCTATAGATAATTGTTTCTCAGAGCAGAAGCAGTTATCTTCCTCTCACTGATAGACACTTTAGGAGGGAATGCTGAGAGCCATACTCCAGAAATATTCTTCTACCACAGTTGTTGACATTCTTTCCCGATTAATCACCTTTTAACCTAAGCACTATAAAACCAGATTGAAATACGTCTGTTCAGGAACTCATTTATAGAAGGATGAAAAAGGAAATAAGTATGTCTTCATTGCAATCACACTGTCTGATGTAGGTTTCTAGTATGTACTGATCAGGTGTGTACTCCTGTGTCTCATGTTGGCACTCATATATGCAACAAAAAAAATCAGAGTAGTGTGTACTGATATGATAAAACAAAAGGTTGGAGTTAGGTATTGTATTACAAGCCATTTAACCGCATATATTTTGCAATGGCATAAGTACTACTGTTCAGGGATGTGGATTAGTACTAAGGCAATGAAATTCACTGGGTGCGCCTGGGTCATGGATCTCTCATAACCTGACCTACCTCACAGGGTTGTTGTGAGAATAAAATGGGAAGAAGGGGATGACTGTCCACTGTGTTGAGTTCATTGGAGGAAAAGTAATACAGAAATGTAAC
>NW_024815955.1:0-2215 GCF_019175285.1 Sceloporus undulatus
TTTTTCGGCTTTTTCGCACGGAATCGCGGCTTTTCCCCATTAGCGCCTATGGCAATTCGGCTTACGAAGGCTTTTCGGGTTACGAAAGCGGCCACGTTACGAATTAATTTCGTAACCCGAGGCACCACTGTATACCTAATGCTTGCCTGCATAAAAACATAAAAAGAGAGATCGCAGCAGAGACAGAAAACATGCCACAACAGCGCAAGATCCCAGTCTAGCCCAATGGCAGCGGACAGGACAAGAACAAACAGGAATGACCCCAGCCCTCCAGTGAGGGACAGCTCAAGGATGTAGTCAGGGGGGGGTTGGGGGGGTCGGGACCCCTCCTATCAGGCCCTGGGGGCGTTCAAGCTCCTTCCTCCCCCCCCCCTTCATTAAAACCACGGCAAGGGAACAGAGGAAAGACAAAACAAAAGTTCCCCCTTTCCCTCTGCTCTGTGGCTTTAATGGAGGGGGGAGGGAGGAGGGAGGAGGGAGGAGGGAGGAGGAAGGACCAAAAGAACCACCTTGTGCGGTTCTGTGAAAAGAAGGAATAGCACACGGAAGGCACTGAATCCCACAATTCTGGGCACTCTTTCCCAGCAGCGTCATGTCTATGTTCAGTAGCATGATGGACAGAACCACATTCGGAAGGACTTGTTGCTCACAAAGTCAGGAAGGAAAAGCAGCTCCAAGGAACTTACTCTCACTTGGCTGAGGGGAAAGGAAGGAGGGCTAGAGTCCTAGCTGAGTCCTGCTGATTCAAAGCTGGCTTTTGGAACCCAGGGGCACCTTCCTCCAGGTTATGAGAAATAATGTAAGGCCCCACCTGGAATAATGCTGTGTCCACTTCTGGGCCCCACAATTTAAAAAGGATGTTGAGAAACTGGAGCCATGCGTCCAAAGGAGGGAGACTAAAATGGTGAAGGGCCTTGAACTCCCCACCCCCCGCCCTCCCCTTTGCTGGACATACATATGCTTCTGTGCCGAGAGACAAAGGCCTGTTTTTTCTACTTTCACTTTCACAAGCGGCTGGCCCTAGAGATAAGGCCCTGGGCTTGGTGGCCCTTAGACCAGACCCACCCACAGCAATTGCCGGGCTGTAAAAGATGTTTCCCAGAAAGCCACCTGTTCCTCTGTGTTTGAAGTATGCCCCTTGTGGCCTTGCCGCTCCTTTCTTATCAAAGAACAATACAGTAGAGTATATGTAGCAAGGTGATTTGTTGGGCCATAAAGAAACAAGGGTCAATCCGAACAAAACACAAAACCCACAGTCCTGGCACGAGAAGATCAGAATCATAAGTTTGCAAAGCCAGAGTGACTTGTAGATGAGTGTGGAAAATGAACTTGCAACCTAAGCAATGCAAAGTATTCTTAGTTTCACTTTCACAGTAGGCGACAAGTGGCTGGCCCTAGAGATAAGGCCCTGGGCTTGGTGGCCCTTAGACTGGACCCACCCACAGCAATTACTGGGCTGTAAAAGACATTATTTCCCAGAAAAGCACCTGTTCCCTCTCTGCTTGAAGTATGCCCCTGCCTCTCCTTTCTTATCAAAGAGCAAGCATTGCATCTCACCAGTACCATATATTTGGCCATAGAGCAACTAGACAACGCAACTGCTACATGGATGTGTAACTGGTTGACCGGCCGAACCCAAAGGGTGCTCAACAATGGCTCCTTTTCATCCTGGAGGGAAGTGACCAGTGGGGTGTCCAGTGGGGCTCTGTCCTGGGCCCAGGGCTATTCAACATCTTTATCAATGACTTGGATGACAGAATTGGGAGCATACTTATCAAATTTGCAGATGACACCAAATTAGGGGGAATAGCTAATACCCCAGAGGACAGGATCAAGATTCAAAATGACCTGAATAGACTAGAAAGCTGGGCCAAAGCTAACAAAATGAAATTCAACACGGAGAAATGTAAGGTACTGCACTTAGGGCGGAAAAATGAAACGCACAGATATAGGATGATGGGGGACATCTGGCTGAATGAAACTACGTCTGAAAGGGATCTAGGAGTCCAAGGGGATGTTCCCACTAGGTGAAACCCCGCGTTCTGAATCGAATCCAAGGAGTGGCGTTCCTATTAGGATCCGATTTAAACCTAGAATGGTTCTAGAGCAACCTGCAATCGTCCCCACTACAAATCGAATCGTAGAGCGGAATAAAATTTTGATTTGAGTTTTCGACATTTAACGCGCGTTAAAAAAATACTAGGGTCTGACCTAC
>NW_024815956.1:0-2215 GCF_019175285.1 Sceloporus undulatus
TATTATGTATACAAGATTTGCAGATTAAAAAGAAAAAATGTTTAAAATTATTAGTATTAAAGTTTTCTTGAGCATTCCCACATTTATTATTTTCACTTTTGTATACATATTATATTTATGGTAATGAGCTATATGATAATTGCTTGTGCTGATGATATACCATGCCACCTAACTGTACAATGATGTAAGAATATCTTGTCTCATTGAAACAGTTGTCCATTAATCTTTTGTTTATAGTCTATGTTCTCTCCCTCTCTATCTCTCTGAGATATTTAAACAGCCTTTGGCGGGATACAGACGGGCAGGGGAACACGTCTTGGAGGTGTATTCTGCTGAATACGGAGCCTCCAGACCGACCGCCCCGGGGGCGTGGCTAAGGTGTATGGGGCTTCCACATGGGGGGCAGTGAAGACGCCTCACCTGGGGCCATTTCTGACCCGCAGTTTCCATACCGCCGCCTCGCAGGACGCTGCAAAGAGAGAGGCAGCTTCTGCACGGGCAGCCAAAAACGGGGCTTTTTTTTTTTTTCTTTTGCCGCAGCTGCAGCACTCAGCACCGGCGGCAGAAAGCATATGTGCACATTTAAAGCACCCAAACCCCTTTAAACTTTTTCCCCCGCCCTGCCCAAGAACAAAGGTGGTCTCCTGCCAGCTGGTGATCAGCTGGTGTTGGTATCCTTGTCCGCTTGCATGTTGCCAGTGTCACCAGCATCATGGATGCCTCCTCTCCTTTGGTCCCTGCGCTCTTGCTGAATCTGCAATGCAGAGCCACAGCTGTCGCCGCTGCCACCGCTGTCCCCCTGCCATCCCCCATCACCTCCTTTGTACATATGTAAATATTTAAAGTTTTAGCGGTTTTTTATTGTTAGGTGAAAATGGCGCAAGAATGTGTGTAGGGGTTCACTTTAAATTCCAAACTTTCCACAATTCTAGCAGCGCATGCGTACATGCAGCTCTAGGGTTAGGGTCAGGGTTAGGGTTAGGGTTACGAGTCTTAAAATGCGCTGCAGCTGTGCTGCAGCTTCCACACCTGCATGGCAGCTGACGCTGCAATTAAAGCCTGACTGCAAACTGCGCATGTTCCAGGACCTCGACTCATTATGCGACGCAGAAGACACGGAGCTTTTAAATGGGCAACTTAAATTAGCGGCGTAGCAATTCTGACGTATCGGTGCAGCAGCTTACAGACGGAGAAAAGAAGCGGGGAAAAGCAGCACCTTTTTAATGCCGCTTCTTCCCGCTTGCGGCGTGCAGGAGGCATGTTCATGGCGGCATTCAGGTAAGGGCCGTCTGAAGGCTATACCTTCATGATGTCATGAACACACCCCTTTTTGCCCGTTTGTATCCCGCCTTAGTTTCTTCTGGCAATATTGTAGCTACTGCCAATTTTTAAAAGTTTTTAAAAAGTGAGTTTTCTTTACAAGCAACCCAGAATAAGTCTAAATAATTAAGGATTGCTTTTTAAAATTAAGTAAGTGAATCCTTGCTTGGCAATACTATTAATTTATTAACACTCAGTTTTCATAGTAACAATGACTGTTTTGTATTGAGAGACAGACTTCCTGCTTAATAATTCATGTATGCTTATTTGGAAACATATTAATTTTTAAACTATTGAAGAGCTAGTCCCCTAGTGTTGCAGATATCCTGTAAGATGCCTCCCTTGTTAGTCCAATTAAATGGAACTGGTATCCATGATTAAATCTATTAAGGGGTGTTTGTTGGTCCCTGCAGGCCATACGGATATGCACATACTGTATATACGCAATAGAGTGGTCTCTCTCTCTAATCTGGTCCTTTGTATAAAATAAAATTATGCAGTATTTGCAAGCTGCAGAGAGTGGTGACAGTGCTGCCAGTCATGTCTATATGCCTTTCTCCAACCTCATGGCCTTCTCCTTCTCCAAATGTAAATTCTACATTACTTGTACTGTAGCTCCAAAAGGTCTGGATTTTGGAGGATTTCAGATAAGACTACCTGTAATTCTTGAATGCAGGCACTGATAGTTTTCCCACACACCTTATATGGAATGAAATCCTGTGGTAGCAATCCATTCTTCCAGGTGGTCTTGGAAGGCTCAGACACCATTGGAAAAAGTACTAAACTAAATCGCTCTGAGAGCAACTTTTCCATATTTATTAACTAGCAAAAATATGCTCTATATATTTAACCACAGAATAGTACTACTGCCAAAATTTAGACCTTAGTTGTATCA
>NW_024815957.1:0-2215 GCF_019175285.1 Sceloporus undulatus
CTGATGGCTCCCTCTGAGGCCGAGATGACAATTGAAGAGGGAGGGGCCTCTTCCTTCAGACAGTCCTCGATGTTGCTGGGTCTGCCTGATGGCTCCCTCTGAGGCCGAGATGACAGTTGAAGAGGGAGGGGCCTCTTCCTTCAGGCAGTCCTCGATGTTGCTGGGTCTGCCTGATGGCTCCCTCTTTCGATTTATCAAACGAAACTCAGCAGAAAGCAGTAGCAATATCAGGCTAGGTTGTGGGCTTTCAGTTGTATTTCAAGGATCATCAGCCAAGGCGGAAGACCAGTGTTTAGAGGACCTGACAGTAAGAGCTGTTCGACAATGGAACACCTTCTCTCGGAGAGTGGTAGTCTCCTTCTTTGGAGGTTCTTAAACAAACGCTGGATGGCCATCTGTCAGGGGTGCTTTGATCGTGTGTTCCTGCATGGCAGGAGATTGGACTGGATGGCCCTTGTGGTCTCTTCCAACTCTATGATTCTATGAAGCCAAGCTGATAGAATAATACTAATAACAATAACAAGCATTTATGGCTACATGAATAATGACTTTGCACTTGATATGAGGAAGGAGTAGGTAGAGTAATGAAAGGGACTAAAAATTGTCTTGTTGGATAAAGAGTTTATTATTCTGGTTTTAGTACTGTCCAGTCAAGTACTCCCAAAAGGTCACGGCGAGCAAAGGGTACCATTGTTTGTTTCCACGACCTAGTAAACAGGTATAATGTTCCAGTGTTCTGCCCATGATGATTTTGGTTTGTTTAGGATATTACTGTTCTAGTAATATAGACTTGCATTAGAAATTTGGATCTCAGATTACTGAATTGATTGTGTCTTCTGATTTCTTATGTCCGCTGAAAACAAACCAAACCAGCTTCATTTATATACTGCTTCATACAGAACTAACAGTGTCTAAGTGGTTTACAACTGTAAGCTAACTGCCCCCAACAATCTGGGTACTCATTTTAGCGACCTCGGAAGGATACTTTACTGGTACTGAACTCGCAACCTTGTGGTTTGTGAGTGAGTGGCTGCAGTACAGGCATTTAACCACTGCACCATCAGGGCTCCTCTTTGGGCAGCCCACTAGAACACTGGAACTTTCAGAAAGTTACTGAAACTCTGTGTGGACCTGTTGTTGGTTGTTTAAAAATGCTAGATCCACTCTTAAGATCAGTAGTGTCACTGGGAGGCTGCGGGGGGTGGGTGGGTGCGGACTGCACTGGGTGACATCCCAGAAGGGAGTGACACTCCAGAAGAGGGGGTGACACTCAGTTGGTCTCCTGCCCCCCATGGGGCCTTCCTGGAGCCTTGGGTGGCCTGTCCGGGCCACTGCAGAGCTGTGCACACACTTCACTGGTGCGTGCTTCCATTTGGTGTGCACTGCACACCCCCAGAAGCCCTGCCCCCACACTGGGTGTCACCAAGTGGGGTGATGCCACTGCTTAGAATTACAGATGATTTACCTAGGTTTATTCTTTTAGCTTGCCAGTCAAACTTACTCACATATATACTTTAAAGAATTTAAAAATATGTGATATTTACAGTTTTGGATTGTTTACAAATATGCCTTAAGAAAAATGTTGTGAGAGTGTGTGTTTTGCTTCAGAATTAGCTTGGTTTCCAGAACCTTAGCAATGCTTTTGATGCATACCCATTCCTAAGCACTGGAGTGCAGCTTTGGTGCAGCTTTCGGATTCTTAGGATGCATGCATAATTTAAACAGCATACCTCCAAAGAGACCCGAAGCAGCTTTATTTTGGCAGTCTGTAACAGGCCATAGAATCGGGAAAAAGGCTAAAATATCCCCCCGATAAAGGGGATCCGGACGGAGCCCGACGGGGTCTCCATTTGGGAGGATTTCTCTAGATTCCCCCGACATCTGGGGAGTCCGGGAGAGAACTCCTAGGAGACGGAGGGCGATCCGCGGCCGCAAGCGGTGGCTGAAACCACATTAGAAGGACCGCAGCAGCAAATCCGCAAGGTTCCTTCCCCTGGGGGGCTACAAGAGCTTATGAAGAAGCAAGTAAATAAAAGATCCTCATGAGCAAAGACGGCATCAGAGGACTTTCAAATCATTAGATTTGCGGTAAGAGTCCGAGATTATTTCAAAGGCCCTATGGGAAACAAGCGGAATTAAAAGGGGACCGGGACTTGGAGATTGGGGTCCTGAACCTGGAATCCAAGGAGAATATAGTCAGCGGGAGAGGATTAGT
>NW_024815958.1:0-630 GCF_019175285.1 Sceloporus undulatus
ATAATCCGGCGTAACAATAAAGTTACCGCCGGTCCCCCCTGGGCCGCTAACCATGAGGGACAGGGATCGAGAGAGCAGGTTGTCTTCCGAACACTTCCGAGGATCTTGTCCACATCATCGGTACTTACCAACTCAAACCGATCCAGTTTAATGGAGTCTACGGAGGCTCTGGACGCCTCTACACTAGGTTCTGCTTGAATGTCGGCGTTAAGACCTTCGCTTATCCGAGAGGTTTTATCCGCGAAGAAGTTATTAAATTGGTCACAGCAGGCCTTAGAAGGTTCAAGGATCTGGTTCGGGGCAGGAGGGAGCTGAGTTAGCTCCCTGACTACCCTGAACAACTCTGCTGGATGCGACTCCGCGGACGCGACACGAGCACCATAGAACGGGTTCTTAGCTGCTCGTATCGCCTCTCTGTAGTCCTCTAACAGTTGGTCTAGGAGAGCCTTGTCATCTAAGCGAAGGTGTTTCCGCCAACGGCACTCTAGCCGTCGCAGTTCCCGCTTCCTTGCCCGGAGATCTTCCGTATACCCGGGCTTACGCTTGGAAGCGGGCCTGAGAGGGCGCTTGGGAGCGATACTGTGTATAGCCCTGGAGAGACCGGTATTCCAAATACCAGTCAGGGCATCA
>NW_024815958.1:730-2215 GCF_019175285.1 Sceloporus undulatus
CCAACTCAAACCGATCCAGTTTAATAGAGTCCACGGAGGCTCTGGACGCCTCTACCCTAGGTTCTGCTTGAATGTCGGCGTTAAGACCTTCGCTTATCCAAGAGGTTTTATCTGCGAAGAAGTTATTAAATTGGTCGCAGCAGAAGAAATACACAGGTCTAGCTTCATATTGCAAAGAAGATGAGGTAGAAAATAAGACTGCATGCTTCCTTTAGCATGGAAGGAAAGGCATGTTCTCCAGAAAAGAACAAAGGAGGGAAGAAGGAATGGCTATTCTCTCTAGGACAAAAGGTGAGGTGAGCTCTTAGTAAACAAGAAATGAGGAGGGGTCTGTTAGTAAGCAATAAAACTACCATAGATGTGCATTTACATCCTGGTTGGCATGAGAAGTTGCTATATCCCAACAATAAGCTCCTAAGTAGGCAGTGCACAGTATGATCTCCAGGGTCCCTTCCAGCCCTGCAAGGATCTGCCATAGACTGTACAGGCAAAGGCTAGCATCTTGTTAGTGGCATATACAGTTGATTTTTCCACGGGCTTACCATCCATGAATTGGAGCATCCACAGATGGCTCCAGCCCGTTTTCCCCAGTGGTGACGCATGCATGCAGCCACATCAATGCAGTCATGCACTCATTGTGCCACCATTGGGAAGAATGGTGGCATGATTCTTGAGGTTCTGTAGATTTTGCACTTCATGCAGGGGTCTAAGCCTGAACCCCCATGGATACAAAGAGTTGATTGTACAGGTGAGTGTCAAACTCGGGGTAGGCAACCTTTTTGAGCCGGGGGCCGGGTTGCTGTCCCTCAGACAACTGGAGGGCCGAAGCCAAAAAATAAATAATTAAATAATTAAATAATCAATATATAAATAAACCGGGACAAATGTAGGACAAAATTTTCAAATCGAGGACACTTTTATAAATTGCTGATTTTTTAAAAAATGTTAATATAAATGCATGTTTCTGAGGCTTCTACAGACAATTGCCCCCCAAAGGCCCCGGCAGCAATCAGCGGCAGGACCGGGCTGGGGCCGGTCCCAAGGCCTCGCCGGGCCAGATCCAGCCTGCGGGCCATAGGTTGCCTACCCCTGGTCAAACTTATGCCTGAAGATGTATTTGTTGTTCTTGTTGCTGATGATGATGTTGATATTCTGTTACACTCTCCAAATGTCATTGCCCTGAAGTACCTTTGAGCCACTGCAGTCCTGCTGCAACATTCTGTGGCTGGTGGGAGCTAGGGGTATTGGAAAAACAGTTGGCTGTGTCCCTGTAGCCAGACACAGAATGATGGCAACATTTGCTGAGATCTCCAGAGGCCCCCAGTGAGTCTAGACAGATGATTAATCATTCTCACCAATGAGTCCATGTAGTGTAGAATGGATACACCCATAGTGTAGATCTACACGTAGAACCATGCTGTGCCAGAGATCTCAGCCGAAGTATGTGCTCTGCCTGTGAGCTTTTCACTATTTGCATCTGAGAAT
>NW_024815959.1:0-2215 GCF_019175285.1 Sceloporus undulatus
AGGGACAGCAACCTGGCCCCCGACTCAAAAAGGTTGCCAACCCCTGCTTTAAAGGCAAAACAGGCTTCCTTTTCAGAAATGCTTGTTTCGGTATCCCCTAATAAAAGAGTGATCAGATATGAGTCAGAGTTGTTTGATACCAACTCTAAGTCTTTGTATAAAGCATTTCTTATATTTTTGGGGGGTTTTTTCAGGCTAAGTGGCCATGTTCTAGAAGATTTTCTTCCTGACGTTTCGCCAGCATCTGTGGCTGGCATCTTCAGAGAACTTTTCTTATATCTTTATAAAATGGGCACTCTAATAAGTAATGACTTAGATCTTCAACTGAGTTGGAGTCACATGGGCAAACTCTCTCTTCCCAGATGGTCCTTTGATAATGCCCTAGCACCACAGCTGTGGTCACTGACTGACAATGTAGGGCTGTGAAGGCATATCTCTGTTTGAAATTAACTATATTATCGAGATATTGTGGGTAATTTTTTTGGAAAGGGAGTTTGGCATACCAAGGGGCACATTTTGATAGACCAACAGAGACACAATATAGCTGAAAGTCATGTTTCAAAATATGGAACTTCATATATTTTACAGCTCTATCATAATTTAAAGAGCGCAACAAGTCCTTTGAGAGCCCATATGAATCAAGAAGTTGTAAAATTTCTTGATTCCAAGATAGAAGTGTTTTGTTTTCAGATTTCAACATTTCTTTGAAAACAATCAATACAAGGACTGTTCCTATCCCATTTGTGAGTTTCAGCCAGTATTTAATGGCTTGAACCTGAGTTATATCCTTTACAGTACGGAGTCCCCCTTCCAACCAAAGGATAGAGGTCTCAGTTCCTTTGGGCAGATCTAAGATTACTCGTAAGTAATTATTTTGGACCGTTTCCAAGTTAGATTTTATCCTAGGCCCCCATATTTCAGCCCCATAACGCATCTGAGCTATAACTTTAGCCTCATAAATTTAGATGGCTGGAGGAAATTGTTTACCACCTCTGTTCCAGTAAAATCTTAATAGAGAGTTGGCTGCATTAATAGCAATTACTTTTGTATTTTCAAAATGACAACTCCAAGATCCAGTTGAGGAAAAATTTAGTCCTAAATATCTGAAGGACTTCATTTATTCTATAGGTTGCCTGTCAATTCGTCATGTATATTTCTTATACCTATTGGCGAAGACTAGTATTTTTGTCTTTTTGTGATTAATTTTCAGCTTGTCTTGAATTACTAAATGACTAAAAGCTTTTAATAATCTCCTTAAACCTTGCTGTGATTGTGACAGTAAAATAATATCATCTGCATACATGAGAACTGATATTTTCCTGGGTCCTAATTTAGGGGGTATATAGTTGTCATTATCCCTTAAATCCATTATTAATGAATTAACATAAATATTAAACAATGCTGGTGCTTGATGGACACCTCGAGTAGTTGATATTGGGTTTGATAGCAAGCCAGCGGAATCCAATCTGACTTGAATTTTAGTATCAGAGTGGAGGGCTTGTATCAGCAGACATGATGCTAAAACAAGTGGTAACAATACAAGAGCAAGCATCCACTAACTTTTGAGTTTACACCTTCCGCCCCCAGCAAGGCCATGAGATAACTAGAAGCTACTGCTTCCATTTTAGATTAATCATAGTATATCCAAATACTAAAATATGGTCAATTTTAACTACAGTGGTACCCCGGGATACGAAATACCCAGGTTATGAAATTTCCGGGATACGAAAAAATCCCATAGGAAATAACTGTTCCGGGTTACGAATGTTTTTTCGGGTTACGAAAAATTTTTTTGGTGCTTTTCGGCGCTTTTTCGCACGAAACGCGGCTTTTCCCCATTAGCGCCTATGGGTTTTCGGCTTGCGAAGGCTTTTCGGGTTACGAAAGCGGCCGCGGAACGAATTAATTTCGTAACCCGAGGGAGCACTGTATGACGAAATTAACGTTAGGCATTTACACCTTGAAGGAGGTTTGTTTCAACTAACTATATTTAAGATAAGCTAGTTTATCTGTGGTCAATCAACTCAACAAGCTGCCATTAAGTTAACATGGAAAGAAAAGCCTGGAAGGGCCATCACCCAATGGAGGAACCCTTAAGCCAGGGGTAGGCAACCTTCGGCCCGCGGGCCGGATGCGGCCTGGCAAGGCCTTGGGACCGGCCCCAGCCCGGTCCTGCCGCCGATTGCCACCGGGGCCTTTGGGGGGCAATTGTCTA
>NW_024815960.1:0-2215 GCF_019175285.1 Sceloporus undulatus
TATAATATACAATGTAATAAACAATATAATTTAGGCCATTTCTGGAATATTATTGATTGATTAGGATACTGACTATCCCAATATGTATAGTACATTTACTCACCAATGAATTATAGTGCATTTAGCCATGTCTTACCTAATTTCAGAGGCAAATTTCATTTTTAGAAAACAGTTCTGGGGAGTACTCTGTGGTTGAGGTCCACTGAGCCAACCCTCAATTTAGGTCCAGAGATATTCTTCCATATCCCCCAGCATTTCACAGATTGGGAAAGAAAGACACATGTGGGCAAGCAACACCAGAAGGGGATGAAGATGGCCAAAGTTGTTAATTATAATGATCACACAAGCAAGGAAGGGTACCGCAGTTTGCTTTTGCCTCCAACTCATGACAAGGACAAGACCCTGACTCCATCCCTCCTCCCATCTTCCTTCTTTTAAGTTGATGGGATGCAGACTCTTTTGAACTTGGAACACATTTTGCAGCAACTGAACTGACCTGAGGAGAAGGGGGAAAGTGGGAGGAGAAGAGAGAAATAGGACATTTTCTAAGGCCCTGAAAAAATGAGGTGACAGAGTATTACCCAGGACTCTTTCTGCCAAACTGGGACAGTATGTTCTCCGCTTGCTTTCATGAGCCGGCCCAGACATAGATAAAACTAATAGTAATGATGGCAACTTACCAAAGAGCTGTTGTACCTCAGGAGCCTCTTTCTGTTGGAGCGTGACTCCCTCCGCTTGGCCTCTGTGTTGGCCATCAGGTGGGCAGGGGGTCCTGGTGGCCCTGCATTTGGTCACTTCCAGCAAGAGAGGCCCAAAGCCGTGTCCAGGGAGGCCGAGATGAAGTTCCTGAGAAAAGGGACCAGGGTTAGGATTGACTTGGCAAGAAACCCTGCAGCACTCAAAGTCGAAGAGAACAGCATCCTGCTGGTGACATACGCAGGTGACAGATGCCTCCTTTGGGCCGATGCAGAGGTGGGCATCCCCTTCCTCCCCCTGCACCAAACAAAGCCCCCTGGACCTAGCATAGATTCACTGCAGCTCCCCTACACAACAGATACAGTGGTACCTCGGGATACGAAATACCCAGGTTACGAAATTTTCGGGATACGAAAAAATCCCATAGGAAAACATTGTTCCGGGTTACGAATGTTTTTTCGGGTTACGAAAAAACTTTTGGTGCTTTTTTCGGCTTTTTCGCACGGAATCGCGGCTTTTCCCCATTAGCGCCTATGGCAATTCGGCTTACGAAGGCTTTTCGGGTTACGAACAGTGCCACGGAACGAATTAATTTCGTAACCCGAGGCACCACTGTACTCCATGCTTTATTAGAATGGAGGGGGATTAGGGGATGGGGAATTGGAGAGGGCCCTGGTTATGTCCCCGTAGCTAGATGTGAAATGAGTGTATCATAAACAAACAAACAAACAAACAATCTGCCAAAATATCCAGAGGTTTCCAGTACTTTTCCCCAGCATCAGCCCCTTTCCCAAGAAGGCTACATATGCACTATAGAAATAAGGCACTTTAGCACTGCTTTAACCTCTCAGTGCTATGGAATCCTGGGATTTTACCTTTGGACACTTAGCCTTCTCTGCCACAGAGCTCTCATGCCATAACGAACTACAAATCCCAGGATTCCATAGGATGGAAACAGAAGAGTTAAAGTGGTTTCGAACCGGATTATTTGTTCAGTGCAAATAATTTCTGTAGTGCAGATACAGCCTAGCTCTGTTGTAAAAGTCAAATTATTATCTGGTTAAAAATGGTTTTCCTTTTACAAAATAAGTTTTTTAGTCTCTAATCCTTATTTTTGTTGTTCTTGTTTGTTTCATTCTTGGTAATATGAGTTATTCTGGTCGGTCTCCTTCCTTCTTCCCTGAAAATCTATTAATAAGGAAACTGAGACTTTTAAAACCTCCCAAAGGAGCTACTTTTGGCCTTTTTGGGGGACAAGCCTCCTCTTAGAAGCCAAAACCCAATGTTTGTGAAGAAGAAGAATAAGGCTTGTATTAAAACTATCCTCCCATTTTTGATCCCTTTTAAAACCCATGTTCCCCAGAAAGAGCAGAGCTATGTAATAAGAAAACCCTCTCTGAAAAGAGACACAAAAGACACACAAAGAGACACACTTCCTTCCTTTTGGCCCAAGAAGCCTGGCCTCCTTCTCTCTCTGGAGACTCAGGAGAGAAAGAGAGGCCTCTGTTCAACTGAGGCC
>NW_024815961.1:0-2215 GCF_019175285.1 Sceloporus undulatus
TACATCTGAGTTTTCATTTGTTACATTTATTCCTAGATATTTAACTTTCTTTCCCACTTTAAATCCACTAATTTCTTCCAGGATTTGTTCTTCCTTTTCCCCATATTTTTTCTTATTAATGTTGTTTTGTCTCTCTTTACTTTTAGTCCTGAAACATATTCGAATCCCACTATTACATCCATCAATTGTCTTCTGCTCTTTTCTGGGTTCTCCAGGGAATACAAATGTCGTCTGAGAAGACTCTCATTTTAAACTCAGTGTATTTTAATTTTTATTCCATTGATCTTATTTTCTCATCTTATCCTATTATTCAGTGCTTCAAGGAGCAGAATGAACAAAAGGGGTGATAGTGGGAAAGCTTGCCATTTACCTTTAGAAATCTTAAATTCCTCTGTTTTTTAATAGTTAACAATTAGTTTGGTTCTTTGATCTTTATACATTGCCTTTATCCATCTTAAATAAGAAGCTCCTATTTCCATTTTTCAAGTGTCACAAATAACATATTCCATCCTATGTTATTGAAGGACTTTTCTAAAAAGATAAGTGTTTTTTCGTTGTGCCTTTGAAAATATTCAATTCTATTTCAGGGGTTTTGTATGTTATCACTGACTTGTCCTTATGAATCCAGCCTTTAAGAACTTTTTTGAGTCTATGGGCCAAAATAATAGAAAATAGTTTATAATCCATATTTAATAAGGAAATTAGCCTATAGCTCTTTACCTCAGTTGCATCTCTATCTTCTTTTAACAACAAAGTTATATTAGCTTGTTTCCATGTTTCAGGATAATGGTTTTCTTTGATGGCATTTTCTTTGATGGCATTTCCAGGAAGAAATACCTTTAAACCCTTTGATCTTTTTGCTCAATATGTCATGTAAACTGAAAAAGGAAGTAGCTAAAGATTTCCCAGACTAATTTTGTAGATGGTCACTCACAGTATTGGAAAAGCATCCAAATTCCTAAAAGAGAGGAGTGGATAATTAAACTAAGAGAAGCAAAGGGCATTGGACATTTTAACCGCAATCATGAGGGATAAATCAGCTGAGAAAACTAAAGAGGACTGGTCATGCTTTGATTTATTTTGTAATACTAATTATTAATTTCCAATCCCAGATATCATATGGAAAGTCTACATGAATATTAGAGGTTTAACACGTATCAATACCTTGTAGGAATTTAAGTAAATTAAATAAAAGGGTCATCTTAGCTTAACTTGGAGGTAACTTAATAGTACATTTCTGACAGTTTTGTATATCAGGATGTTATTTGTTGAACGTCGTATCTGTATGCTATAGGTATTTGTACTTTTTTGTTGTTGTAGCTGTATTTGTTATGCAAATGTCTTGGTATGTTTTTTATTTTTGTTTGTAAAGGATTGTTTATAAATAAATTACAAAAGAAAAAAAGTGGTTTCCAACCGGATTATTTCTGCAGTTCAGATACAGCCTCAGTCGGTTATAAAGGATAGAAGAACCAAAGTCGATTTTTATCCTGTTAAGAATAGTTTTGCTTTTCTTTCAATAAAAGCAGTTTGGTTTTCTGTCTAATCCTTATTTTTGTTGTTCTTGTTTGTTTGTATGTTTGTTTGTTTGATTCTTGGTAATATGAGTTATTCTGGTCTGTCTTCTTCCTTCTTCCTTGAAAATCTATTAATAAGGAAACTGGGGAGACTTTTAAAAGCTCCCAAAGGAGTTACTTTTGGCCTTTTTTGGGGGACTAGCCTCCACTTAGAAGCCAAAGCCCAATGTTTGTGAAGAAGAAGAATAAGGCTTGTATTAAAACTATCTTCCCCATTTATCATCCCTTTTAAAATCCTTGTTCCCCAGAAGGAGCAGAGCTTTGTAATAAGAAAACCCTCCCAGAAAACACACACAAAAGACACACAAAGAGACACACTTCCTTCCTTTTGGCCCAAGGAGCCTGGCCTCCTTCTGACTCTGGAGCCTCAGGAGAGAAAGAGAAGCCTCTGTTCAACTGTGGCTCAGAGAAGGCTCTGGAACATTATTCCCCACAAGCAGAACAAAATGGCCGCCAGAACACACTCTGTCTCAGTGCTTGGCAGTTGGCAGTTTGAGGCCTTCAGGGAACCCAAAATGGAGGATGAAAGGGCTCCAAAGTGAGAAGGGACCCCAAAGAGCATTTCCAAACCTTAACAACACCTAGAATCTTTCCTGATGCTAAAATATAGAGACTCACTGAGATACTCTTTATAAATA
>NW_024815962.1:0-2214 GCF_019175285.1 Sceloporus undulatus
TATACCTATGCATTTGTTTTTTGTAGCCTGAATGTAGAATGCAGAATGTTGCATTTGTCTCTGTTGAGTTTCAGTTTATTAATTTCAACCCAATTTTCTAGTTTCTCAAAGTCCTTTTGAATTATGTTCCTATCTTCCAGTGTGGTAGCTACTCCTGCTAGTTTGATAACATTTGCAAATTTGATTTAAATATACCCTCTATATTAAGAAGAGTGTGGGCCCCAGGATAGAACCCTGAACTCCACTTCAGACCTCCTTCCAGTGTGAAACACAGCCATTAATGACAACTCTTTGAGCACAGTTTTCTAACCAATTATGAATCCATCTGACGGTATTTCTATCTATTCCATATATAGTCAGTTTCCTAATCAAAATGGAGAACCTTATCAAACATTTTGCTGAAAACCAGATAAGTGACATCCATAACATCCCCATCATATACTAAGTAGTGACCCAATTTTTAAAAAGATACAATGTTAGTTTGGCACGATTTGTTCTTGACAAACCCATGCTAGCTCCTACCAGTCACTGCACTGTCATCATGATATTGGACTCCTGTAAAATCTGTTCTAATATTTTCTATAGTTCTGCCTTTTCATTGTTCTCTATTTGCATTTTACTATCCTTGCTGAACAGTGCTTCCACCTTTTCCTTTCTCATTTTTCTGGGGGGGGGGGCTGTTTGTTTGCTTTTTGTTAGTCAGCTTGTCTATCCAGTCTCACCTCATTTTGAGCTTTAGCTTTCCTTACTATTCCTGCAAGCTTGAGCTACACATCTCTATTTTTCCTTGGTGCACCTCGGTCTTTCCTCCCTCTCTTCCTTCCAGAGCTAGTCTCCCAGCAGATATCAAGATAATTGAAGTCCCCCATTCTTGCTTCTTGGAGATTTCTGAGATTTGTTTCAGAGAAGCATAATAATCAGCTGCCTATCTAACCCAGTGAATTTATTTTTCACATTCAGAGCTTAGTCCCACTTACAGTAGACCCTCAATAGGACTCATGTGTTTACTTACCACCACTGATTGATTCAGTTGGTCTTCTCTAGCTGATACTAACTAGCCTTCAGCTCTCACCCTGTGTCAAGTGAACCAGTGAAAATGGAAAGGCAGTTCAGCAGTATAAGTGGTGTGTGTGTGTGTCTTCTTAGTTGTGGGCCCCTTGCAGAATTATGGACTTGGCAGGTGCACACATCCATACCAACTTTTCCTGTTGACCCTGCCCAACTCTAGTAATGAAAATTTGCTATGTTGTCCTGTTTTCCACTGTACCAAGAGTGCAAAAAGGAGACAGGGGACAACATTATTATTCTAAAGTAATAACCTCGGGCTCAAACAGGGCAAGAAGGATCACAGGTTGAATCATCTTGCCAGATAGAACTGGTAATCTCTAATCCACCCCAAAGCCCCCATTACATTCAAATGCAAGTGCCTCCAAGGATCCATCTGTCTCCCATCACACACCAATATCCTTTGCTTAACCACAAATGTTACATTTGGTGAAATATCTCAAGAAGGATGCAGTATTATTTATTTTATTTAAGGAGGCGAGGAAGGGTATTTACCAGTGGAGAGTATTGTTGTTTTTTTCTTAAAGGGAATCTTACTCAGGAATTGAACTCCAACTGATAGCATACCATGCTCTGCTCCCAGTCTATCTTTGACAAAAGCTCATTGCTAGAAATCCACCCCTCCTTCCCCCCAATCATTTGTTATTAAAAAAGAGTGTGGTTTTTATGATACAAATTTGATAATCTCCCCTGCACATGGGTAAGGCTCTAATTTGAGTTGTAAGCCCATAAAACCCAGGCTCTTTGTTTCCCTGAAGGCCACAAGGTTTTTCAAAGATACCATTGTGCCGCCTAACACCCATAAAATTGTCACTAGGGACTGATTAAACAGTCCTGCATTGAAACAGTGAGGATTTTTGTCTAGGTCCCTTTCAGGGACTACAATGCCCTTTTCAGCTCCGGAGACAAAGGGAGGTTTAAGGAGGGAATCTCTGGGAGATTCGTCCAAGATAACCCCCAACCATATGG
This sequence comes from Sceloporus undulatus, assembly GCF_019175285.1. NCBI lineage: Eukaryota > Metazoa > Chordata > Lepidosauria > Squamata > Phrynosomatidae > Sceloporus > Sceloporus undulatus. Next base: position 2,035 of record NW_024815962.1, read on the forward strand.
AAGACAAGGTGGCCAGCAGCTGAGACATCCCCCCCAAAAAACACACAACGCGCACACACACACACAAAACAGGTGACAACAGGAACTGTCCACCATCCCCCCCCCCCCCAGAAACAAGAACCAGGACCCACAGATCCTTCTGCTCCCTTCAGCTCCAACGTCTTCCAGAAAGCACCACCC
>NW_024815963.1:0-2214 GCF_019175285.1 Sceloporus undulatus
GAAACGTTCTCATACTTATCACGCTTCCTATAAGGACAAATGCGGTAAATTGTGTTCCCGTTACGTTCTCGGAACGCTTTACATTTTCGAATGCGATAATATCCGTTCCCATAACGTTACATCTTGAAACGTTTTGGGAACAGAATAGAAACGTTTCAGGCACTGATGCGATAACCTTCTCTGTGTTTCTTCCATCACCATCCTGCCAATGCTGTTAAAAATATTGAGCTAGACAGAAGAGAGATAAAAGGGGGTTGGGCAGGCATTAAAATGAATGAATGAATGAAATATTTATTTATATCCCGCCTCTTCTGTTTTGGGGATCGAGGTGGGTAACAACATGATTATATAGTATATAAAGATCAAACATTAAAACCCACAAAAACCCTGCCTAACTCTCCCACCCAAATTTAAAATTACATAGTGGGACACAGTTAAAATATATAACAACACATACAATCCACGATGAAAGAGGTGGTGGAAAAGGTTCAATTGGTTCTGGGCAATTTTCAGTCTGGGTAGGCCTGCCAGAAAAGCCTCCAGCAAGGATAATTGGCAAATTTCTTCCAGCAGGTTGTTCCAAATTTTTGTGGCGGCAGCCGAGAAAAATCTCCGGGAGGTCGCCGCCAATCTGGTCTTTCTTATTTGTAAGAGGTTTTTCCCGGAGGACCAGAGTGTACAGGGAGGACTATATGGGAGGAGGCGTTCCTTCAAGTAGACTGGACCCAGGCCATGTAGTAACCAACACCTTGTACTGTGCCCGGAAGCTAATAGGCAGCCAATGAAGTGACTTTAAAATAGGTGTAATTCGGCTGAACCTGGATTTTCCGGTGACCAGTCTGGCTGCCATGTTTTGTATCAATTGAAGCTTCCGGACGTGGCACAGGGGTTGCCCCATGTAGAGCGCATTGCAGAAGTCAAGACAAGATGTTACTAGAGCATGTACAACCATTCCTAGGTTCTGCTGCTTCACGTAGGGATGCAACTGGCATATCAGCTGAAGCTGATAGCAGGCGCTCCTGGCTGTCGTGTCAATCTGAAAGGACAAATGAAGCAACGAATCCAGGAGCACCCCCAAGCTACTGGCGCAGTCCTTTAGGGGAAGTGCGACCCCATCTAGGACTGGTGAACTTATCTCCATACCCAGATTGGCGTTACCTATCACGGTTAACTCCGTTTTATTTGGATTCATCTTAAGTCTATTTTCCCTCATCCAATCCAATTACTGACCTTAGGCCTGCTGTTGTTTGGTTTTTGTCCTCTGTGCTATGTTGGGGTTTGTTATCTGACCTTTGTCAACAGTGTTGTATTCTGAGGCCTGAGTTCTGAGTGATAAGGGTGTAGGTTCTTCAGCTCCTTAAAAAATGCAAGATTTATTGTTCTACAGTTCCTTGCCTGTCCAGGATTGCTACTATACTGCAGAAGTAATACAGTTTCACACTTCTTTAACAGTCATGACTCCATCCAATGGAATCCTAGGATTTGTATTTTGTTGTGGCACTAGAGCCTAAATATCACACAAAATAGAAACCCCATAATTCCATATCACTGAGCCATGGCAGTTAAAGCAGTGTCAAAGTGCATTCATTCTGCAGTGTAGATGCAGCCCAAGACTACAGCCTTCCCATATGGACCATAGAAAATCTGAGGTGGACCATATACACCCAGTCCATTCAACAAACCCATTCATATCACAGAATGGTATGCTACTACACATTCATTCCTTCCAACTGTCCTGATTTGGCAGGGACAGTCCTGAGTATGTGTCTTTTTTTCCCCCTCAGCTGCTTTTAAAACATTCTACGGGTTCGACAGATGAGTGGCTCTGTGCCACACATCTTTGCCCTGATCGTTGCCACAGCCACCAAATGACACGGTAACTATACGCTGCCAAAAAGAAGCTGCCTAGAGCGGCTTCTTTATTTGCAGTGCTGTAAACAGGAAAGGTCGCCACCATGATGCCACTTCCTGCGAGCAATGTCTGCTTGCTGCATGGCACATGCGTCATCATGGTGGCCCCCATGTGGACAGGGTCAAGCCATGATGGTATCCCTGCCATGTGCTAGGGCTCAGGAGGGTCCTAGACCTGAATCAAGAAATTCCCAACCTTTCAGTATGTAAGGAAAGTCCACTTCTCAACAAGGTTGGAACACAGTCCAGTGTGACCTTTTTTTATCAATGCAGAGTTAATATGTGTTGGTTTGGAAGTGTTGA
>NW_024815964.1:0-2214 GCF_019175285.1 Sceloporus undulatus
GCTGACACGCCAGCTGTGCCCTTTCCTGGAAGTAAAGGACCTGGAAACTGTTGTACATTCACTGGTAACTTCATGACTTGATTTCTGTAATGCGCTCTACATGGGGCTACCCTTGTGTCTAGTCCGGAAATTCAACTAGTGCAAAATATGGCAGCCAGGTTGGTCGCCGGAAAAACTAGGAGTGACCGAATAACACCCATCTTAAAATCTCTTCACTGGCTGCCTATTATTTTTCGGGCACAGTACAAGGTGTTGGTTATAACCTTTAAAGCCCTACATGGCTTGGGCCCAACCTATTTGAGGGATTGCCTGCTTCCATATAATCCACCCTCAGGTCCTCTGGGAGGAATCTATTGCAGCCTTTAAAAACCAGACTAACTGCTCTCTCCCAGAGGCCTTCTCTGCAATTGCTCCCAAACTATGGAACGGTCTGCCAGACGAGATCCGTCAAATTGCCAGCTTAGACAGCTTTTAAAAAGCTGTCAAGATGGATCTTTTCTGGAAGGCCTTTCCTGAATAAAGTGCCTGGCCACAGAATGACTGCCCCCCACTTCATGTATCTGCCCACCGCTCCGTCCTTGTTATATTTTTATTGTGTTTTTTAATTGTGTTTTTAATAGATATTTTAATTGTACATGTTTAATCCTGTTTTAAGGGGGGGGGAATTTGGGACATAATTTTGTAAATGTGGATTTTAATATGTTGTGAGCTGCTTTGATTGTCTTGTAACAGAAAAGCGGGATATAAATAAAAGTATTATTATTATTATTATTATTATTATTACTACTACTACTACTACTACAATACCTAAAGGTTTTCCTGATGCTCTAATATAGAGACTCCCTGAGATAGTCAGTATTCGCAAGCAAAGGAGGGCCAAGAGAGCCCTGGAGAAGCTTATGTTGGGGTGGATCTGGATCTCTGGTGCCCAACAAACTACAAATCCCAGGATTCCACAGGATGGAGCCAGGAGAGTTAACACAGTTTCGAAATGGAATATTTCTGCAGTGCAGATACAGCCTGAGATGGATGTAAAAGTGTCGAAGCACCCAAGTCTGGTTTTTCCCCTCTTAATAATGGTTTTACTTTCAAAACTAAGCACTTTGTTTTTCTGTCTAATCCTTATTTTTGTTGTTATTTCTTTGATTCATTCTCGGTAAAATGAGATGGTCTGGTTTGTCAACTTCCTTCGTGAGTAAAAATCTCTTAATAAGAAAACTGGGGAGACTTTGAAAAACTCCCAAAGGAGGCACTTTTGGCCTTTTTTTGGGGGGGCAATCCTCCTCTTAGAAGCCAAAGACAGATGTTTATGAAATATAATAATAAGGCTTGTATTAAACCTATCCTCTCCATTTCTGATCCCTTTTAAAACCCTTGTTCCCCAGAAGGAGCATAAGAAAACCTCCTCAGAAAAAGAGACACAAAGACAACACGTCCTTTCCTGTTGGCCCAAGGAGCCTTGCCTCTTCGACATCTGAGCATCAGGAGAGAAGAGAAGTTCAACTGAGGCCTCAGAGAAGGTTCTGGAACATTATTCCTCACAGTCAGAAGCAGCACAAAATGGCCTCCAGAACACAAAATGTGAATCTGAAGCAGGGGCCAGGGTCTTCCAGGTCCTCTGTCCCCATTGGCCAGCCTCAAGAAGAGGCGGAGCTTCTGCTTCTCTATTTAGCTTTGCGTGTGGAAGAATGAGAGAGGAGTAGAGTTTTAGAGGGAGGAAGGAGTGAGGTGAGTGGAGTAACAGCAGAGAGACAGGGCCTGGAACCACTAGGCTTCACTGCTGCCCTGAGGTCTGGCTGGGCCTGGCTTGGGTCTACTGCTGCTGCTGCTTTTCTTTGGCCTCTGCCATTAAGGAGGGGAGGAAGGAGGCCCAGCAGTCCCTCTAGGCATGGCCCACTCTCTCTGAAGGTGGGAGAGTGGGGCTCCCCAAAGGGGATTTCAGTGCTTTTAAGGGTGGCTCTCATGCTCTAGCAAAGATCATGATGATGGTGATGATGATGATGATGATGATGATGATATCAGTCCTGGGGGGGGAGGATAGAGCTGTTGCAGACCTTAATCATCATTAATGCTACCATTGCTGGGCATTCATGTTCTGCACCACTGTAATGGCCATGGCTCAGTGCTATGGAACTCTGGGAATGTTATATTGGTTTGGCATTTTAGGTCTTGTTAAGGTTTGGAAATCCTGTTTGAGGACCCTTCTGACTTTGG
>NW_024815965.1:0-2214 GCF_019175285.1 Sceloporus undulatus
GGGGGGGATTTAATATTTTCAAGCCACGGATGGTTGAATCTGTTTGTGGATATGGAGATGAACTGTAGTCTGAACCATCATCTTACCCACTAGCTGAGACTCTTAGATTTTAGAGACAGAGCCATGTTAGTTTGAAATATCAGAATGTAACAGGCTCTTGGAGCACCTTTGAGACTAATTGTGTGAAAGAAGTTGTAGCATAAGCTTTTGTAGACTTGGTCTACTTCCTCAGATGCATCTGGGGAAGTAAACCAAATCTACAAAAGCTTATGCTACAATTCATTTGACACAAGTTAGTCCCAATGTGCTACAAGAATCCTTTGCATACTAAGAGTCCTTAGCTTTGCTTGCTTGATTGGCCTTGTGGGCATATCAGGTAGCATTTCAGAAAAAGTTACAAATGAGTTATGGGCTTAACCGTTATTGTTAGTTGCAACTAGTGTAGACCTAGTAAATCAATTAAGATTACTTGTACACTGACCTGCTATGCAACCATTGATTGAACAGGTCTATTCTGGTTGTGGCAAACCAACAGGATTCTAGCCATTGGCTTTGAAATTCCCACCTAGCAACCTAAATTGGCTTCCAGGACCTCACTGCTGCATTTCCACATGCCACTGGTGCCAATATATACCACTGGCTCGTTGTTGTTGTTGTTGTTGTGTGCCTTCATTTCCAATTTATGGGGAAGACAGGGTTTTCTTGGCAAGATTGGTTCAGACAGGATACATTTTTGCCTTCCTCGGAGGCTGAGAGAATGTGACTTCCAGTGCTATTTACCAGTTCCTTATTCATTGTCAAATTGCAATACAGTAATACCATATATCTGTAGCTTCTGACAATATGGAAATATTTGAAATGCTTTTGAAAAGTTATTTGATGTCTGTAATTAATGCAAGGTTGTGGTGCACTGGGGCCATGTGAAGAGCCTTATGGCCTCTATTGGGAATGGCTGAGGTTTAAATCAGCAGCAGGGGATGTGTAGCCCTCCAGCAGCTGATGGACTCAAAGTCCCATCATCCCTGACTATTGGCTATGTTGATTCAGGCTGAAGCCCTCCCCCATACAGATATGGAGGGTCATAGGCTCCCCATCACAGCCTTATTAAAATCTTATTAAAATCTTTAATAGAAAGAAATGTTATTATTCCACAGCACTTCTTCCACTGACCTATTTTTCTTACCTGTTACCAGTGAAAAGGCAATAGTCTTTTTATTGCCATGCAGTAAATGTGCATGTTTATTTGCTCAGTGACAGTGAACGCCACCCACTGTGTCCTGGAACCCATTTTATTGTGTATATAATGTTGTTCTTAGTGTACACATATGTTCCTTTCTTACATGGATGTCAAGATAGCAATGGTCTGGGAGAAGCTGCATGTCTTTGAAAAGATGCTGTGTGTTGCTGTGCTGCTCACTTTAGGCAGTCATAGCATGTTCAACAATCCCATTCAAGGTCGTTTTTAAAAATCAGTTCAGAAATTACACAGGATATTGGTAAGGATTATGTTGTCAAAGCAGATTATATGTGATGACTAATATAGTGCAGATTAGTATACACTTCTGATGTCAAGTAATTCCAGATCATCTTTGATTAAAAAAAGCATTGCCGTGTTCCATCAGGCAGTTCTTTCTCAATGTAGTGATCTGAGTGAGTGTATTACCAGGGACATGCTAATGAGTGATTTCTCTTGGACTACGACTCTGGAGACCAGATTCAAATCCCGGTTGGGCCATGGAAACCCACTGGGTGACCTTGGGCGAGGCACACTCTCTCAGCCTCAGAGGGTGGCAATGGCAAACCCCCTCCTTGCCATGATAGGTTGCCATAAGTCAAACATGACTTGGAGGCACACACAAGAACAATACCATTCTGATGCCAAATAATTATAGATCATAATTAAAAAGAATTGCCTTGTTCCATCAGGCAGTTCTGTCTGAATTCTGTATTCCAAGAGTAACAAACCAGAGCCCAAAAAAAAACCCTCCTGTCTTTTTAGGGGGGGAAAGTGTATTTTGCCCTTGACACTTTCCCAGTCAGGTGACAATGTAATGCGGGCTGCATCCACACTGCGGAAATAACCCGGTTTGACACCACTTTAACTGCCATGGCCCATCGCTATGGGATTCTGGGAACTGTAGTTTGTTGTGACACCGCAGAGGTGTCACTGACAGAGGAGATGAAATGCCTCCCAAAAAACTACAGTTCCCAAAA
>NW_024815966.1:0-2214 GCF_019175285.1 Sceloporus undulatus
TTCAGAAAGAAAGAAACCATCAGCAGAGAAGCTCCCGGCTCAACTATTCACCACAACTGTCTTCCCAGGAGAACATCAGGCTAAGGTGAGTGACAGAAGAGACATCTTCTATGTCTTGAGAAGAGGGCTCTTCCAGGCTGGAGATTAGTGTGTGGAGAGCAGAGTGTTTCTATAGCTTTTAAGATAAAGAAATGAGCAAAATGTTCATCAGTGAGGACAAGCTGTAAATGCAGTAGGTAGAAAGCTTAAAAATAAAGAATTCAGAGCTGTGGTTGACAATACTATCACGCAACAAGCTGTTAATGACCTGTTAGAGAAGTGATGATGGGAATCGATGTGGAATTCAGAATGGAAAACCTTGGTTAAGCCATCAATGGAAAAGTGACAATTTGACTTCCAGTTAATTCATAGGTTGATTAGCAACAGATGAAGAGAGAGGAAGGGGTTCAAAACATAAGCCTGGATTCTATTTCTGGTGCTGGCTAAAGTAGGCTCATAAAATCAATATGATTTAAATGGTGCTAGTTGATGAGTGGTAATGGGAGTTGTAGTTCAGCATCTGCAACTCCTCTTGGTCCTGGTCAGTATAGCCAACGGTGAGGAACAGAGGAAGATGAAGTCCAATCCCATATGAGGGCAGTTGTACCTTACCCACCACACCTTCAAATATCAAAAAATATGCTTATGTTACAGCATAAACCTTCATAGACCAGAGTCCACCTCTCTAGTTTATGAAATTTAACACCATAATAAATGTGTTTAAGGTAACAGAACATCTTGATTATTATGTTTACAGGACTGGACTTCCTACTCTACGTATTTAAATTTCAGGATCTCACTTCTTTCCCTAATTTTCTGGTTCTTAGAAATGCAAATAAAAGGAGTACAGAATTGGAGTTCTAAGAGGAAATAAAATGTTTCCTTCCTTTCTTCACTAGACTGGTTGAATGAATGAATGAATGAATGAAAACTGGTTGAATGGCAATCAGAAATTATAACTCTTGAATTTACCATGCCTTTTCTTCTCAAAGGTCAACCAGAAGATGGGTTTCTTCACCTACCTCACCTTATGTCTTCTTGGAATCCTCTTCTCCAACTCTTTCTTGGGAGGTGAGCTGCTAAACAAATATTCCCATCTCTGATATCGGGAAGGGTAAACAGCTAGCCAGGGAACTAGAAACAGAATTGTTCTGTTCTGTCTATTCATGTGACTACATGCAGAGATATTTCTTGCTTGCAAACAGAGTGATCAATCAGAATCTGAGCCTCCAGTTATGAATATAGATTTCTCAGAGAAAATTCTGGGGAGTGTAAATCCATGCCACTGGTGAGAAAATTAGATTTTGGAGGGCATGCTAAAAAAGGTATAATTTTCTAATTGTTCTTTCACTCATGTTCTTTTCTTTTCTTTTTTCATCGTCATCTTCCTTTTCTCCTGCAGCTGAGGCAGACTCCTGTGCCAGGGAATGGCTGCAAAACCAGGGGAACTGCTATGCTTACTTTGACAATCAGTTATCATGGCAAGAGGCTGAGGTATGAAGCATTTCTCCACAACTTAGATTTGATATAATGTATGATGTATAAATTAGATGTATGTTTTTTCAGCCCCCCTCATATTACAACTTCAGGGGTGACAACATTTGTTAATTCCACAAAGATTAGCTATGGCCCATTCCGCATGGGCAAAAAGTGTGTGCTCGGCACGTACTAGGGTTACAAAAGGGCGTCCCTTCTGGATGCCCTAATCCTAGTACGTGCCGAGCACATACAAAATGGCAGCACCCTATACACATGGGCGGCACCATTTTGATGTTAGCGTCTCCACGTCACAGGTTACTTATGACGCCGCAAGTGTGCCATTGGTGCTTTGCGGCATCATAAGTGCACCGCCAAAAGAAGCCTCTTTTGTGGGCTCCTTTTTTGGGAAGCCTCGCCGTTTGGAGGCTGAGGCTTCCCCACGGCAGAAACGGAGGCATCGGCAGACTGCCCTTTTTGGGTGGTCTGTAAAGCGCCTATGTTTTTGGGGAGCTTCAACTCCGTACCAATACCCTTCCCCCTTCTTCATAGGATAGGAGACGGGTTGTAATGATGCCTGTGTGAGACATCTCCTGATCCAGAATCTTGTCCATTAGACTATGTACCCTGCAGCAAGGAAGAAATGAAATGTATTTAAATTATGGTATTTGGTTTTGCACTGGTCCTGTTGGTGAAATA
>NW_024815967.1:0-280 GCF_019175285.1 Sceloporus undulatus
TTCCCAGTGAACTCCACTCTGCCACCTCGCTGGACCAATTTAAAAAGGGGTTGAAAACACACCTGTTCCAGCAAGCATACCCCTAATAATACCCCTGAAGTACTCCCTTCTCCCCTTCCAGTAGCATTATAGAGCTAGCTGGAGAATTTTTTTGTATTGCTGTATTTGTGATTTGATTGTAATGTTTTTAGCTTATCAATGTTTATTGTTAATTTTTAACATGCTGTTAACCACCTTGATCACTGGAAAGGCGGTATATAAATAAAAATTTATTATTATT
>NW_024815967.1:380-2214 GCF_019175285.1 Sceloporus undulatus
ATTTTTATTTTGCCAAAAATGGAATTTGAGGGCTGAAAATATAGCTTTGCCTGCTCTTGGGGTATGCCTTGGCCTAAAACTGTATTGTTAGACTCGGCTAGAGTAGGCACGCTGAATTGAAGAGAACTTGGTGAGTCAATATTTAGGTGACATTGATTCAGTGTGTCTGCTCTAGCTGGGACTAGCATTGGATTTAGGCCCTTGTTCTCTAACCCAGCTGAAGAAATGGTAACATAGGGGCTCACAGTCACAGGAATATTTCATAGGGGAAAAAACAAAACAAAAACAAATAAGCAATCTTTCTCCACAATTAAAAAAATATAGCAAGCATAGAGAGGTATTATTCCAAACTAACCTGGCCCCAACTCACACACTTCTATGTATAAATCTTGGTACATGAGAATAAGTGAATCAGTGCCAGTTTGGTTGTTTTCCCCTTTTAAAAATATGAGGCCTTTGCACATGAGGAGACTGGAATTTTTACAACCCATAAAACTGCATAGGTATGTGGAACTCTTGAAAACAATGGCATATCACAACTACAGATGTGAAAGTATCAGTTTCACTGTTTCTTTGTCATTCTCCTGCATCCTTGACTCATCCTTGGTTCACATCAGGTTACAAGACTTTGTGGGGGGTTTTAAAGTAGGGAACTCACAGATGCTTTTTAAAATTTTAAAAACATGTACAGATTTTCATATGCAGTTTTTATTAATGTACTCAGGTTATTCCACTGACTATAGCATTCTGTATGTTTATGAATCATACATGTTTAGTTCAATTTTTTAAAATGTGCCTGTGGGTTTAAGCATATATTATCTTTCTGAAATGTATTACAAAGCACAAAGCCTCTAAAATGTGTGGGATTTACAACAAAAGAAAGTTTATGGTATTTAATAAGAAAAAGACCAAACATAAATGGCAGATCGACGGCCATCAAATAGATCAGGTTACCTCATGCAAATACTTAGGGATAACCTTCCAGTCAACAGGATCATGGAATCTGCAAACGAAGCATGCCATCGCAAGTACCCAAAGAAGCACCAAAGCACTTCTTTCCTTTTTCTATTCTAAAGGTGGCCAATATGTCCCCGCAGCCATCCAAGTATTTGTCAGTAAAATAATTTCCCAGATGCTGTATGGCTGTCAGGTGTACATGCTTAATGATTACAACTTATTCGAAGTAGTACAAACCAAATTTTTAAGAGCAGTTACAAGAATTCCAACATGCATCCCAAATGCAATACTCAGTTTGGAGACAGGACAAATTTCAATGGAAGCCCGAATATTGATGCTTACTGTGAATTTCTGGCTAAAGTTGACTTTTCTTCCTGTGGGACTTACACCATCAATTTTGGCAGATACTTTTCAATCTAAATGGAAAAACTCTCTGACTACAAAACTCCAAAATCTGGGTCTCACAACTAACACCCTTCAGTCTATGGTATATTTTAAAGCTAAAACAGCCATTATGCAGCTCATAAAGGATACAGAATTCCAAAATCATAGAAGTCAGTCCGCAAACTATTTCTCTTATTGGGACAATATAGGGCCGCTTACTATGCCAAACTACATCACAAACCTATCGATCCCCAGATATAGAATAGCTTTTGCACTGGCTAGATTAAACGTTCTTCCATCAGCATTACTGGAGGGTAAATTTAGTAAGACTCCTGTTCATGAGTGAACATGCCCCTGTAACTCAGGAGATATAGAAAATGTTGGAGACGTATTGTTTCATTGCCCTTTTTATAACAATCCTCGCAGAGATTTGATCACTCCTCTTAAACGTACCTGGGAGATCTGAAGCTTTTTATTTAAATTACCTATTATC
>NW_024815968.1:0-2214 GCF_019175285.1 Sceloporus undulatus
TAGACAATTTTATACATGTTTGTTATTAAGTCTTTCTGTCTCACAAATAATGCCAGTCAATTAGTGGCTTCACCTGGTAGCTATGCATGTTAACTTGTTTATGTGAACTGAATAGGTCTGCATTGAGTTTTGCACACTACATTGAGTTTTGCACACTACAGGGGATACCAAGAACCCACTGTTTGAGTGTGTGTGTATGTGTGCGCATATTTAAAAAAGATCTCCTAATATCTGTCTAGTTGCCCCCAGTTTTGCACACTTAATAGTAGACATCAATAAGGGCCAAACATGTTGAGTGTGAGGGAATGGCTGACTTTTATCCTCTTTACCAGAGCCTGGGGACCTTGGTTCAGACGGAAATTTCTCTATACTAGCTACAGTCCTATTATTCAGATTTTGTAAGAATTGCTTGAGACAAAGAGAAGCAGTAACAGGGCAACACAAGTAAAACCTGGAATAATTAGTTGGTAGGTGATTCCTAGCCCTAAATGAAAAGAATATGATTGTGGTAGAACTGAATTTGAAAGACCAACACTTTTTCCATGTGGTAATATAAAGCTGGATAGTTTAAACATGTTATTAGGGAAAGAGTGGTAGCCTCAATCCCACCTCTGTGCTTTTATCTTTGACCTCATATGGAGGATATCATTCCGAAAAGGAAACCTTCCTTCATTTCTGGAATTGCTCCATGAGATTTAGAATGATGGAAAATCTCAGTGTAATGAATTGCATGAAGATGCTACATGCACAGAGAAGACCTTCCTCTTCAGAAAGCCACCTTGTATGAAGTGAAGTGATGGGAGTCAAGAGTAGCTCACATATGTATAGTCTGTCCAGTTTCATGTGCCCAAAGAGGGCTACAGCAGAGGTGGGGAAACTACTCCCCAAACTCTTTTTGTGTTCCCACCTCCAACCCCCAAAGCCCCCCGCCCCAAGTATTTCAGAAGAAAACTCAAGTAGAAAACACACACACATAAACAATTTCCCTTTTTTCCCCTTCCCCCCCCCCCCCCCCCCCAAACTGGCACTACAAATCTGGCAGTTGCAACCAGAAGTGTATTCTGGTTCTCAAAATCATCTGATTCCAGGGCATTGTATCTGCAGTTGCTCACCACTGGGTTAGAGATATTTGTAGTTCCTTAGGTGACTCATACCACCATGGACTAAAAGTCAAGACGAGGCATCATAATAAGCAGGGAGGAACACTGATTCTAGAACACTGAGGCCTGTGCTTATGATACACAGGTCCCAAATATATGGGAGTAAATGCATACTTCACTTACACAAATCCCACACAGAATATATAGTGATATCTGTGTAGAATTGCAAACCAGGCAGTCAGAAGTGTAGGGAAATTAAAGAAAGAGAACTCAGAGAAGCAATATAACACTAAACAGTGCTGCAGTTTTTCAAAATACAAATGGTCTTTTTGCAGAGTATATACCAACTGAAACAATACATCCACTATGGCTTTTACAGCATACCAACTAGGCCCTAGTTACTAGGACCAATAAAAAAGTTTAGAATTGCCAAGAAGGATTGTAGGGCTCATTGTCAGCTCCAGTGTTAAGTTAAACAAAATTAGAAAAGGATAATGTGTTCAGCAGCATGTTAACAATCTTGTATTGGATTTCCAGCTGTTTCCCTTAGAAGAAGCCTTGTTAATGGATGAGAATTTTATGGACATCATGGTGCACCAAAGAGGCAAATAAATGGGCTGAGTGTGAATCACACCTGAACAATCACTAGAAATCAAAATGACTAAACTGTGGCAAACATAATGTGAGATGACATGACTCATTGCATTGTTCTTGGTAAAGTGGAAGGCAGTAGAAAAAGAGGAAGACTGCATTACAGGTGACTTGGTTCAATTCCTATACTCAATCTAGGAAGCCATAGCCTTGGGTTTGCAAGATCTGAGCAGGACTGTTAAAGACACATCTCTCATTCATAGGTCACCATAGACTGAACAACACTGAACAAGTATGAATTCTCCCTAAACCTTTGCCAAAGTGACATAGGTCAATGGAAGAGATAACATCAGATACACTAGTCAGGATCAGATTGTTGGTTCCATCAAGAATAAACCCAATGGCATTTACACAAGAGTTGACTTTCCAAGTTTTGTTGTTATGTACCTTCAAGTTAGCTCTGATTTATGCTGAACTTATCATAGGGCTTTCTTGGCAAGAATTATTCAGAAGATGTTTGACA
>NW_024815969.1:0-2214 GCF_019175285.1 Sceloporus undulatus
GCAGGAATACATAGGATCCTAGAGTCAGAAGGGACTACTAAGGGCCATATAGTCTAACCCTCGTTCTGCCATGCAGGAATACATCGCATCCTATAGTTGGAAGGGCCTACTAAGGGCCATATAGTCCAAGCGTCTTCTGCCATGCAGGAATACATAGGATTCTAGAGTCAGAAAGGACTACTAAGGGCCATATACTCCAACCCTCTTTCTACCATGCAGGAATACATAGGATCGAAGAGTCAGAAGGGACTACTAAGGGCCATATAGTCCAACCCTCCTTCTGCCGTGCAGTTAAACAAAGGATCCTAGAGTCCGAAGGGACTACTAAGGGCCATAAAGTGCAACCCTCTTTGCCATGTAGGAATACATAGGACCCTAGAGTCAGAAAGGACTACTAAGGGCCAAGGAGTCCAACTGTCTTTCTGCCATGCAGTAATACATACAATCCTAGAGTCAGAAGGGACCACTAAGGGCCATATAGTCCAACCCTCCTTCTGCCATACAGGACGACATAGGATGCTAGAATCAGATGGGACGACTAAGGGCCATATAGTCCAACCCTCCTTCTGCCATGCAGGAATATATAGGATCCTAGAGTCATAAGGAACTACTGAGGGTCAAAGAGTACAACCGTCCTTCTGCCATGCAGGAATACATCGGATCCTACAGTCACAAGGGACTACTGAGGGCCCTACAGTCCAACACTCCTTCTGCCATACAGGAATACATAGGATCCTACAGTCAGAAGGAACTACAAAGGGCCATATAGTACAACCCTCCTTCTGCCATGCAGGAATACATAAGACCCTAGAGACGGAACGAACTACTCAGGGCCATATTGTCCAACCTTCCTTCTGCCATGCAGGAATACATAGGATTGTTGAGTTGGAAGGGACAAGTAAGGGCCATATTGTCCAACCCTCGTTTTGCCATGCAGGAATACATAGGATCCTCGAGTCAGAAGGGACTACTAAGGGCCATATAGTCTAACCTTCGTACTGCCATGCAGGAATACATAGGATCCTAGAGTCAGAAGGGACTACTAAGGGCCATATAGTCCAACCCTCTTCTGCCTGTAGGAATTCTTAGGATACTAGTGTCAGAAGGGACTACGAAGGGCCATGTAGTTCAACCCTCCACCTGCCATGAAGGTATACATAAGATCCCAGAGTCAGAAGGGACTACAAAGTTCCATAAAGTCAAACCTTTCTTCTGTCATGAAGGAATACATAGGATCCCAGAGTCAGAAGGGAATAATAAGGGCAATATAGACAACGCTCTTTCTGTCATGAAGGAATACGAAGGATCCTAGACTCAGAATGGATTCCTAAGGGCCATAGAACCCATCTCTCCGTCTGCCATGTAGGAATACATAGGATCCTATAAACGGAAGGGACTACTAAGGCCCATATAGTCCAACCCTCTTCTGACATGCAGGAAGAGAAAGGATCATAGAGTCATAAGGGACTACTGAGGGTCAAAGAGTACAACCCTCCTTCTGCCATGCAGTAATACATCGGATCCTACAGTCAGAAGGGACTACTGAGGGCCCTACAGTCCAACCCTCCTTCTGCCATGCAGGAATACATAGGATCCTAGAGTCAGAAGGGACTACTAACGGCCATAGAGTCCAAACCTCTTCTGCCATGCAGGAATACATAAGACCGTAGAGACGGAACGAACTACTCAGGGACATATAGTCCAACCTACCTTATGCCATGCAGGAATACATAGCATCCTATAGTCGGAAGGGACTACTAAAGGCCATATAGTCCAACCCTCTTCTGCCATGCAGGAATACATAGAACACTAGAATCAGAAGGGACTACTGAGGGCCATATAGTCAAACCCTCCTTCTGCCATGCAGGAATATATAGGATCCTAGATACAGAAAGGACTACTAAGGGTCATATAGTCCAACCCTTTTCTGCCATGTAGGATAACATAGGATACTAGAGTCCGAAGGGACTACGAAGGGCCATGTAGCCAAACGCTCCTGTTGCCATGAAGGAATACATAGGATCCCAGAGTCAGAAGGGACTACTAAGGGCCATATAGTTCAACACTCCTCCTGCCATGAAGGAATCCGTAGGATCCTAGAGTCGGATGGGACGAGTAAGGGCCATGTTATCCAACCCACCTTCTAGCATTCCGGAATGCATGGGATGCTAGAGTCAGAAGGGACCACTAAGGGACCTATAATCCAACCCTTTT
>NW_024815970.1:0-2213 GCF_019175285.1 Sceloporus undulatus
GTCCTGCACCAGGAGGTCACCCAGTGTGGGTAGGGATGCCATATCCCGCCTGCAGGCGGGGCAACTCCGCTTTTGGGGGTCCTGTCCCGGTCCCGGTCCGGTTTAGTTCCAAAAGCGGGGTTTGCCCCGCCCGTGGCCACCCTCCTCCTCCTCCTCCGCTCCCCCGCGCGCCCTCCTAATGGCCGTGGCTGCTCATGCAGCCAGTGGTCACCCAGTTCCCCCCCTCCTCCTCTGTCTCCTCCTCCTCCGCCCTCGCGCACTGCTTCAGAATGGCTGCGCGCGGCCACTCATGCAGCCAGCGGGCCCTCTGCCTCCTCCTCCTCCGCCCCTGCCCCCGCACACTCCTTTTACATGGCTGTGCACGGCCACTTATGGAGCCCGGCTGGCCACCCACCTCCTCCTCTGCCTCCTCCTCCTCCTCCGCGCCCGGCTGGTGGAAGCGCGCAATCGGCCCGCTTGCATGGCTGGGCCCTGGCCATGCACCAGCCTCCAAAGGGAGCTGGTCCCCTTAAGGAGGCAGAGGCTCAGCAGAGGAGGAGGAGGAGGAGGAGGAGGAGCAGACTCTGGGCCAGAGGGAGGAGGAGGAGGAGGAGGAGCAGACTCTGGGCCAGAGGGAGGGGAAAGGGCTCTGGTGCCAAATACAAAGAGAAAAAGGAGCAGGAAAAGGGGAGGTGAGTGGCCATTTCAGGTCTCCCTTTTTTATTTATTTATTCAGGGCAAGCCTGTTTAAGAGAGTCAGTGTGGTGCAGTAGTTTGAATGTATTGTTTTTATTATTTTTGGTTAATTTTTATTGTTATTAATATCCAAGTTTCCCTCGTTTTTTATTTTATTTTTTGCTATTTTAATTATTATTATTTGGCCAGAAAGGGAAGTACGTTTCTGCCATCTGTCTAGGAAAAATGCCAAAATGTCCTCCATTTTCATCATGCCTAAGAAACATGCGTTTATATTAACATTTTTAAAAAAGCATCAATTTTTTTGCATGTCCTCCATTTTAAAAAAAAACACGTCCTACATTTGAAAATGTTGTCCTACATTTGTCCCGGTTTGGAGGTCCTGACTTATGGCAACCCTAAGTGTGGGGGGCAGGACTTTGGGGCAGAGCCAAAAGGGCCCACTCCCAACTCCCCGCCCCGTGTGGAAAAATTAAGGAAAAAACATTTTTGTCTGCATTTTTTTGGAATCATGCTAAATAAAATATTCCATAACTGATTTTCTTCGTTTTTTAAAATTTTTCTTGGTTTTTTCTGCAAGATGGAAAAAAGTAGGGAAAAAAACAAGAGAAAATTGTTTTAGTATGACTCAGGAAAAACATGGATAATTTTTTTTCTAATTTTTTCTCGGGCCTTCACAGCTCTCTACTTCAGAGTAAAGCCACGTGGGACAGAGTCTGGGGGGGCACTGGACCCTCTCCCTCCCTGTCATGTTCTGTGGTATGTGGCAGGGAGGTGGGGGCACTCCACTGGGTGTCACCCCCCCCTTCTGTGGTGTCTCCTCCCATTAGTGGCATCACTTGGTGTGGTCTGAACCCCCCACACCCCCTAAGATAACCTGATTAAAGTGCAATTTCTCAAACAGCTTGGCTTTGAGTCACCTGGGGGTTTATTGTTCATAATCAGCACTTTGAATTTTGTCCAGAAACTGGTTGGTAGCCAGTGAAGCTGTTATATCTACAGAGGTCACATATCTAGACTCAGCATCCAACTGTCGTTTCTGAATAGTTTTGAAAGGCAACCCAATGTAGAATCAATATGGCTAGGTCAGACTCCAGGGATGGTACTGTTGGTGCACTAACATCAGGTGGACAAACACACCTCTGTCCACCACCTACATCTGGACATACAGGTTTAGGACGAACAGCAACAGTATATCCAGTTTGTGAACCTAAATCTTCAAGAGGAGTATGACCCAATCCACTTCAGTCTGAATTCCTGTTCACCGATTTGCCTTATGACTCACCAGGAGAACCTCTGTCTTGTCTGAATGAAGCTTCAGTTTGCTTGTCATCACCCTGTCTATTATGTATTTTATTTACTTCATTTATATACTACATTTCTCTGATATTGGGACCTAAGGTAGCTTCCAGAAATAAATGTAAAATATTTATAAACATAATAAACATGATGATGTTATAAATGTTATAAATGTAAATTTAATTTTTTTTAAAAATCCTCACGTTAAACAGTATAAAACCATTTAAAAGCCATACAAA
>NW_024815971.1:0-2213 GCF_019175285.1 Sceloporus undulatus
TGTTTTTTAAAAAATTATTAGGAGATCAAAGGAAAACCAAGAGAGAAAATTAGCTCATAGCTGTGATGTTTATATTCTTTACACTTTTGTTGGATGCTTTGTTACATGGCCTAACTCACACTGGCTCTTAGTGGGGTGATATGTAATTTGTTATTTTGGACCCCAATTCCCCCAGATTCTATGGATTTAAGGATCAACCTTTTCCATAAAGGAAAAATTGCCAAGACAAACTGCTGGTTGTCACCGAAGATTTAAATTTTTAAAATAAATAAATAAATAAATAAAATGTTAATCTTAGAGCAACATCTTAAAAAATGCTGGAAAATGCTTTCGTGTGTTGGTTGGGACAGCTCATATGTTAAACGAGCTGGATTGGTGATAAAATTTCCTCTTGAAAGTGGTTAAAGCTTATTAAAATTATTATTAAATTGACCATGACTGCCAAAGTTTATCTTGGGAATGTAGAACAGAGGTAATAAGATTCATCTGACAGCATCCAAATTATTGTTTGTTAGAAAGGCTTTGGTCATTCTTGACATTCTATTGAATGACTTTCCTTTGTCAGTATTACCACGATCTGTTCTGAGGCTGACTAAAGAAGGTGAAGGACAAAGTGGTTGTCCTGGACCAGTTCATGTACATAAACTGATTGGAGTGCCATTTGAATCTTGCTTCAACACTGTTGATGGAACAATGCCCTCCACTGTGTATGAGGTGGGAACACACTGAGTTGTGCCCAGGCAGACTGTGAAGTATACAATACTCTGTCCTCCAACAGATGGAATGGAAAGGTCTTCTACCCCTCCCCAACACTTGTTAACTTGTGGCAGTCACTTCACTCCTTTTTGTTTATTTCTTGGTAAGATGTGTTTTCAGGACATACCTTTTTGCAAGTCAACATTTTGCAAATCACCATAACTAGTTTAGTTTCAGCTTGTTGTTTTGTTGCAGAATGTTGCAACTGTTAATGTAGTATCTTGGACCTTTCTAGTGAAACCTTTCCTTGCTGCAACACAACTCACTTTAAATAATAATAAATAATAACAATAAACAAAGCATCTCATAACTTTGAGTTGATACTGGGTAGTGTCACCAACAGATATTCTTAAATTTAATTCTTAGCCGCTCCACATCCATCTGTAAGGCTACGGTCTGCTCCATTCATGCAGGTATCACATCATTCATGGTACAACACAATGACAGCCTGTATGAGGCAATTCTTAGAGGGTTGTACTGTGACTTAGAAATCCAGGTTCAAGTCCCAACAATCAATAAAACTGATTTGGTGAATTTGGTACTGTTATTCCTTCCCAACCTGTTTTTTCACAAGATTATTATAAATATAAAAAGAAGAGAGGGGAAGAGCTATTTATGTGTCTTGAGCTCATTAAAAAAAAGGTATAATAAAAGGACAATAGTTGAAGGCATGTATTCTGCTAATGGCATGGGGTCAGATTTCACATGAGAAATCAGGTGAATGTGACAATCAGGAGCGCCTGTTATTAGCTCCGGCTGATACGCCAGCTGCGCCCTTTCCTGGAAGTAAAGGACCTAGAAACTGTTGTACATTGACTGGTAACTTCACGACTTGATTTCTGTAATGCGCTCTACATGGGGCTACCCTTGTGCCTAGTCCGGAAACTTCAACTAGTGCAAAATATGGCAGCCAGGTTGGTCTCCGGAAAAACTAGGAGTGACCGAATAACAGCCATCTTAAAATCTCTTCACTGGCTGCCTATTAGTTTCTGGGCACAGTACAAGGTGTTGGTTATAACCTTTACAGCCCTACATGGCTTGGGTCCAACCTATTTCAGGGATCGCCTGCTTCCATATAATCTGCCCCACACCCTCAGGTCCTCTTGGAGGAATCTATTGCAGCCTTTAAAAACCAGACTAACTGCTACCTCCCAGAGGGCCTTCTCTGCAATTGCTCTCAAATTATGGAACGGTCTCCCGGACAAGATCCGTCAAATTGCCAGCTTAAGCGGGATACAGACGGGCAAAAAGGGGTGTGTTCATGACGTCATGAAGGTATAGCCTTCAGACGGCCCTTACCTGAATGCCGCCATGAACACGCCGCCCGCACGCCCCAAGCGGGAAGAAGCAGCATTAAAAAGGTGCCGCTTTTCCCAGCTTCTTTTCTATATGCTGCGCAACTGTGCAGCTCCGTCTGTAAGCTGCTGCACCGGTACGCCAGAATTGCTACGCCGCTA
>NW_024815972.1:0-2213 GCF_019175285.1 Sceloporus undulatus
TATATATATATATATATATATATATATATATATATATGCCAGCATGGGTAGTGATTTGAATGTTGGACGATGACTCTGGAGACCAGGGTTCCATTCCTTGCTTGGCTATGGAACCCCCTGGCTGACCTTGGGTGAGTCACACTCTCTCAGCCTCAGGGGAAGGTCAAGACCAGTCTCCTCCGAGAAAACTCCCGGACAGGTTCATGTCCTTTGCGGTACAAGTCGCAAAGGTCACGAAGGCACACCACCACAACCCATAATAGCTGTGTGAAAAGTGTTCTTCCATTTATTTCTTCCAGGGAGACCCCTTCAAGGCAGCTTTCACTTAAAATCATAAGTCATGCCAAGGGTGACATCCTGGATGCTTTTCTTTTCGAGAGAAGGAATGTCTTGGTTCACTGTGAAGCCATTCTGTCTGTCTCCCCAGGTACAAAGAGAAAGGAAGAAACCCAGGCACTTGCTGTCTACCCAGACTCCTCCAAAGAAGAGCTGCATCCCTGAACATAAGCCCGAGATGTGATGCAGCGGCTAAAAAAGCCAACGCGATTGGAGGCTGGATCAGTGTCTGGATCGAGGGAATCGATGGTGGCATTCTATTCTGCTTTGGTCAGGCCTCACCTGGAATAATACTGAGTCCAGTTCTGGGCCCTACAGTTCAAAAAAAGGATGTTGAGAAACTGGAGTGGAGACCAAAAGGATGAAAAGTCTGGAAACCATGAAGCCCTATGAAGAACGACTGAGGGAGCTGGGGATGTTCAGCCTGGAGAAGAGAAGGTGAAGAGGGGATATGATAGCCCTGTTTAAATACTTGAAGGGATGTCATATTGAGGAGGGAGCAAGCTTCTTTTCTGCTGCTCCAGAGAATGGGACCCAGAGCAATGGATGCAAGCTCCAGGGAGAGAGATTCCACTTCAACATTAGGAGGAACTTCCTGAGAGTAAGGGCTGTTGGACGGTAGACTAAGATGCCTGGTGGAGTCTTCTTCGTTGGAGGCCTTTAAACAGAGGCTGGGTGGCCATTTGTCCAGAGTGTTTTGAAAGGGTGTCCCTGCATGGCAAAGGGTTGGACTGGTTGGATGGTCTCCTCCAACTTTATGATTCTCTGTCTTACTTACAATAAACACAATAGGGTTGCTCTTCGGTATCCTGAGGGTTCGATTGTTGAGAAGGCTTCTTCTTCTTGCCCTTGGTGCTTGCTTGCTTGCTTCTCTCCATTTTCTCTCCCTTTCCCCCCTTTTCTCCCCAAATGCATGTTTTCCATCCTTCTCCTCCTCTTTCCTCCTTCGCCCTCTTCTTCCTTCGTGCTTCTTCTCCAAGTTCATTTGCCTTGATCGATGGCAGAGGTCATTCGGTTCATAATTAGGTCAATAAAATCAATGTTGATTCCTCTGATGGGCCTGAGAGCTCATAAATTCTTCTCCAAGGTTTCTGGGCCAGAGAGGTTGGGAAAGACCCTCCCTTGCTTTGGACTGATGCAAAAGGAAAGGAAAGGAAAGAAGAGAAGAGAAGAAAAGAAAAGAAAAGAGGAACTGCCAGTGGGCTGGCACCTTATATATATAGGGCCCTAATTCCTATTGCTAGCCTGGACCAGATGAGACCCAGGCTGCATCCGCACTCCAGAAACAAATCTATTTTTACACCGCTTTAACTGCCAGGGCTTAATGCTATGGAATTCTGGGATTGGCAGCTTGTTGTGACACCAGATGCATTTGCGGCTTGTGGTTCCTTAGATGCATTTGGAAATATTAATAATATTAATAATACTAATGTAGAGAGATCTTGCAGAGCCTTTGAGACTCACTGAGAGGAAGAAGTTGGCAGCAGGAACTTTCCTAGACTTTAGTCTACTTCCTCAGGTGCATTTGGATAGAATAATGATAATGATAATGATAATGATAATGATAATGATAGAGAGATCTTGCAGCCACTTTGAGACTCACTGAAAGGAAGAAGTTGGCAGCAGGAGCTTTGCTAAACTCCAGCCGAAAGAGACAGAGAGTGGTGCAATGTTTCCACTCCAGCGACTCTAACATCCATCCTCCCCCCTCCTGCCCCCATGTTCTTCCCCATAAGATCAATGGGGGGAGAGGGAGGGGGGGAAGAAGGGAACAAAGAGCCCATGGAGGGGAAAGAAATTTGACAGCCCTTGGGGATTAATTGGAGGAGAGTAGGGTTTTGGGAACTGGAAACAGTTCTGGTCCTGGAGGGGTGGGG
>NW_024815973.1:0-2213 GCF_019175285.1 Sceloporus undulatus
TTTTTTTTTCTAGGACTGTGCTACCATTCATGGAAAAAGAAACAAAGTACAGTGGACCCTTGTTATAAGCTGGGGTTTGGTTCCAAGATCCCCCGTGGATAACAAAATCCGTGGATGCTCAAGTCCCATTAAATATAATGACATAGCAAAATGGTGTCTCTTATAAAAAATGGAAAATCAAGGTTTGATATTTGAAATTTATACTTTTTTTGAACATTTTCATACCGTGGATGCTTGAATCCATGTATAAAAAATCTGTGTATAAGAAGGGCCGACTGTAATGAATCTCATATCAATCCCTGTAGCCATTAAAAATACAATCATTGTTATAATAACTGCTTAACTTGCCCATCCAAATTCTCAAGGTAAAGTTAAAATAAGCAATGGAAAGAGTTTGTTATTAACAAATAATCAAAGCTTATCTCATTTTTAAAAAAATATTGTTTCATGTTTTAATGATTGTTTCCTTTTCTTTAATGCTAGTTGTGTTCAAACAAATAAGCAAACAAAAGAAAACGTACAATAAAACATAAGTCCAAAGAAGTCCAGAAAATTCAATATACATATTATAATCCAGACTTGGATTGCTATTGTTGTGTGCCTTCAAGTCATTTCTTATTTATGGAGACCTTGAGGCAAACCCCCCATGGGTGACTTTGGGATAATCACATTCTCTCAGTTTCAGAGGAAGGCAATGCCAAACCTCTTCTGAACAAATCTGGCCCAGAAAACCTTATAATAGTTTGTCTTAGGGTCACCATAAGTCTGAAATGAGTTGAAGGCACACAACAACAACAAGGTGAACCTATCACAGGATTCTCTGGGGCTGAGAGTGTGTGACTCTCACCAAGTCACCCAGTGGGTTTCCATGGCTGAGCGGGGAATCAAACTCTTATCTCTAGAGTCACAGTCCAATGCTCAAACACTACACCATGCAGGTTGTCCCAAACCTGGATAGTGTCACCAGTGAGGATCTTCCTAGGATTAACAATTGTTCAAAATCATACAGAAATCAAGACGTTCTAGAGCAGTGCTACTCAAAATATATTCCCTAAAAGGGAATAACAGCAGCTAGAATGCTAGTGGCAAAAAACTGAAAATCCCCATATACACCATTTATAGAAGAATGAAAAATAAAATATTTGAAATGAAGGAATTAGACAGGTTAACAGCAATATTAAACAAAAAGGACATGGATAAATGGGAAAAAGAATAGTCAGGAGTGACATTCAATTTAATAAACGAATAGAATAGTCAACAGGGGACACTTTATTTAAGATTTATATAGGTTTAATTATTTGTTTTTATCCTCCTTTAATATAAAGACAAATGCTAAATTGATGGTTTTAAAAATTAGAGATACTTTTGATAACAGAACTGATTATGCTAAGTTTAATATACCTATTCTGCCTATTGAAGGTATACTGTATAATTAACATTCCCTAGACCTGTGAGCCACTGGCTACTGATCCACAGAGAGTTTCCAGGAATGAAATATCTGTAGATAATAGGCATATATGGTACTGATCCCTGGCATATTGGGAAAAATATTGTTGGTCCCACTCATAAGGTACCATGAGACGCACTGTTCAAATGTTCTGTTTTGACTTGAAAAATATTGTTCTTACGGATTATTGCTTATGTCAGAAATATATATGAAGTTTCTCTCAATATGTGAGTTTAATTGTGTTTGTCAGGCATATGCGCTGCTTTCATTAATTTGTGTCTTTCAGAACAAAATGTTGCATCCTTATGTAGATTTTGTTTAAACATTACAATGGGAAAGTAATGTTTAAACAAAATCCAAGCAAGCCCAATACAGAGGGCATAACTGAAAAGGCCAGGATCATTCAAGTCATAGTATTTCTAGTTTTTATGTATGAACCTGAAAAGTGTATAGCACAGTGAAAAAAAGCTGATGGGGGGGAAAAGCCCAATCAATTTGAAAGGTGTTGCTAGAGGATACTGTGAACTGTCAAAAAGACAAATCAATGGGTTTGAGAGCAAATCAAGTATGAGTTCTCACTAGAAGCCAAAATTATTTCTGCACTGAAGCTATTGTAGTTTGGTCATCTCATGAGATGACATGACTCACTGGAAAAGATGATAACGTTTGGTAAAATGGAAGGCACTAGGGAAAAGAGAAATACTGCATTACAAGTGGATTGACTCAATCAAGGAAGGCACAGTCCTGAGTTGTAAGATATGAGCAG
>NW_024815974.1:0-2213 GCF_019175285.1 Sceloporus undulatus
AAATGTATCATAGATGCATCTCTTAGGGAGGGCTATTTTCCATCTTGCTTAAAAGAAGCAGTGTCTCGGCGTCTTCTGAAAAAGCCCTCCCTAGATCCCTTGGACATGAACAATTACAGATCCATCTTCCATTTCTAAGGAAGGTGATTGAGAAGGAAGTTGCTCTTCAACTCCAAGCATTCTTGGAAAAGTCAGATTATCTAGACCCATTTCAAACTGGCTTCTAGACGGGATACGCAGCCGAGAATGCTATACTCGCCTTAGTAGATGATCTTTGCTTGAGCACTGACAGATGAAGTGTGACCCTGTTGAAGCTTTTGGATCTCTCAGTGGCTTTCAATACCATCGACCATGGTATTGTTATGGAAAGCCTGAGGGAATTGGGGATCGGGGGCAATGCATTGCAGTGGGTCCGGTCCTATCTCTCAAGCAGATTCCAGACAGAGATGCTTGGGGACAGTTGTTCCTTTAAAAGGGAGTTTAAATTTGGTGTTCCTCAGGGCATCATCTTGTCATTAATGCTGTTTAACATCTACATGAAACCACTGGGAGAGATCATTTGGAGACATGGAGTGGAGTGCTATCAGTACGCTGATGACACCCAACTATATCTCTTCATGCGCCAGACCTCTGCATCAACTAAGGAAGGCATCTCCCATCTGAATGAATGTCTTGGGGCAGTAATGTGCTGGATGACGAGAAACAGATTAACACTGAATCCAGATAAGGCCGACGTACTTGATGGAGATCCTAATCCTGGTATGGAGGTTTGTCAACCGGTCCTGGATGGGGTCACGCTTCCCCTAAAGGACTGTGTTTGCAGTTTGGGGGTGCTCCTGAATCCGTTGCACTAGATGTGAGTTCAGATAGATGTGATGGCCAGGAGTGCCTGTTATTAGCATTGGTTGATATGCCAATTGCGCCCCTTCCTGGAACCTGTAGACCCGAAAACTATCATGCATGCTCTGGTAACCTCACGTCTTGACTTCTGTAATGCGCTCTACCTAAGCTACCCTTGGACCAAGTCTGGACACTTCAACTAATCCAAAATATGGCTGTCAGAGTGGTCACTGGAAGATCTAGAGGTGACCATATCACACCTATATTACAATCTCTTAATTGGCTGCCTATTAATTTCAGTACAAGATCTTGGTTATAATGTTACTTATGGGATTGCCTTCTCCCATACAATCCACCCCACACATTGAGGTCTTATGGTAAAAACTTGCTACCATTACCTTCTGAGACTGAGTAAGTGCAACTTGCCCAATGGCAGCCAGTGAATTTCTATGGCCGAGTGGGGATGTAAACTTTGGTTTCTCAGAGTACTAGGCCAATACTCAAACCACTGTATAATACTTAACTGTAGCAGGTCTGTTTTATGTCCATATTTATTCAGAAGAACCTTTCTTTGAGGCTGAGAGTGTGATATATGCAAGCTCACTCATGGATTTTGAAGGCTGAGTGAGGATTCGAATCCTGGTCTCCCGGTCCTAGTCCAGCCCTCAGTCCATGGCACCATGCTGTTTCTCTTTCAGACCTTTCTTGCTGGCTAGACGTGGCTCCAGCTTAATCCCAGAAGAAGGACTGGTCTGCCTTTCTGCTTAGATAACATGAAATTAAACTGTTTCTGGACCAGCTGTGGAGGCTCCCTGGGATGCCAGAGGGAATTTGTAGAGGTCTGCTTGCAATCTGGGACTGCTTTGTTTCCCAGCTAATTTCCACGGATGTTTGTCCATGGATTCAAGCATCCAGACCTTGAAAATATTTTCAAAATTTATCAGATCCAAAAAGTAACTTTATTTTATTTTATTTTATTTAAGGGACACTATTTTAGTATGCCATTGTATTTAAGGTACAGTCGGCCCTTCTTATACACAGATTATTTTATTATACACAGATTCAAGGATACACGGTTTGAAAATGTTAAAAAAAAGTATAAATTTCAAATATCAGACCTTGGTTTTCCATTTTTTACAAGGGACACCATTTTGCTATGTCATTGTATTGAATGGCACTTGAGCATACACAGATTTTGTAATACACAGGGGATCTTGGAACCAAACCCCAGCGTATGACAAGGGTCCACTGTAACTTGAGCATGCATGGGTTTTGGCCTCCACCGTGGGTCCTGGAATCAAACCCCAGCGTATACCGAGCACTGAGAGTACTTTTATTTCACATGCTCACTGACTTCCTCGGAATCTTCACAT
>NW_024815975.1:0-2213 GCF_019175285.1 Sceloporus undulatus
GAACTGGACAAAATATTTAGGGGCATAAACAGCAGGGTCATGCTTGGGTTACTCACAGAATCTTTCTTAATTTAATCTCTAATAAGGAGGGGTTAATGAGGGCTAAATCATGGAGTAACACCCTCCTCTCTTAACTCTGATTTTCAATCTTAATTGTCATTTCTCCTTCTTTGCAGAAAAACATTTGAGTCATGAGAAAGTCCATACAGGAGAGAAGCCATACAAATGCCAGCATTGTGGGAAACGTTTTTCTTCTAAATCAGTCCTAGTGACACATCTGAGAATCCACAGAGGAGAGAAGCCATACAAATGCCAGCATTGTGGGAAAGGTTTTTCTACGAAGTCACACCTAGTGAAACATCAGAGAGGCCACACAGGAGAGAAGCCATACAAATGCCAGCATTGTGGGAAACGTTTTTCTTCTAAATCAGTCCTAGTGACACATCTGAGAATCCACACAGGAGAGAAGCCATACAAATGCCAGCATTGTGGGAAATGTTTTTCTCGGAAGTCAAGCCTAGTGAGACATCAGAGAGTCCACACAGAAGAGAAGCCACACAAATCCCAGTAGTGAACTAATATTATTTTTGTCAATAAGGAATACAGTACAAAAAATATATTTGCAATCTAGTGGTGCTAAGAAAAGGTCCTTGTGATTTTGCTTGTAAGGTTTGTCTGTCCATATGTCTCTTTTAAGTTTGTATTTTGTTAAGTTTAGGTTTACATTGTTAATAGTATAGATAATTACTTTGGGTTGTATATTTGACTGGGGAATGTGGGTCGTGGTATTGGTTAGGTAAATAAGGGGCTGGGATTTGTTATAGCTGTCTAGAATAGTTATGGGAATGATAGCTTTTGCAGTGTGTGGGATGTTGGCTGACGAAAGTTTGAGGCCGGTATTAACAGAAAGGGCTAGTCTGTGGGAATGGCAAAGGGGGGCCTTGTTACCTGTGGGGCATAGACTGAGGGAATTGGAGGTGGGGGCTAGGTTTGGAAGAGGGTGATGTTTTAGGTTTTGGGGGTTTTCCTCCTGAAAAGAGATGGTTTATAAGTTTATAATCAGATTTCCCATCACAAATTCACAAATTCAATTTGGAATATAAACATGTTCTTTTTCCTTGGCACGTCTGTTCTTGGATTCTTCAGCTTTTTCAATTGCCCATTTACCTCAGATGAGTTGTTTCCAGTATTTTTGTCACTGGGAGCCATGGTATACTGCATTGTAATATGAGGGCCTCGTTTCAAAATGTCTACAAGACGGCAGCAAAAAGAAAAGATGAACCTTGGGTGGTCCTGATGAAACTGTAGATAGTACACTCTGTCTGTCTTCATGTGAAAACACATAATAATACATAATAACATTTTTATTTATATCCCGCCCTTCCTGTGATCAGGGCGGCTTATAACAGAGATTAAAACAACAATCCATACAATTAAGAAGATTAAAATACAATACATCAGACATTCACTAAAAATAACAAAACAAAAGCCCCATAGCCCAACCTCTTGGCCACGGAAGAGGAGGGAGGCCCACAGGATTTTATTCGGGGAATGCCTGTTGGAACAGGAAGGTTTTCAGGTCCTTCCTGAATTGGGCCAGGGTGGTGGACGAGCGGAGCTCAGTGGGCAGCATGTTCCAAAGGGCTGGGGCAGCCGTGGAGAATGTCCTCCGTGTGGTGGAGGCTAACCTAGCCCCAGGCACCTTCAGTAATTGCTGCCCAGACGTTCTGAGGGTGCGAGGCGGAATGTACGGGGAGAGGCGGTCCTTTAGGTATCCTGGGCCCAAGCCATTTAGGGCTTTATAGGTGATCACCAACACCTTATATATAATGCACTGTCTGACCTCAAATATAGATATATTCATATGTTGCAAAGATATTATCCTTGTTAATTCAAGGCGAGGCTTCCTAATTGTTCCATTGTAGGCCCTTGAAGACACCAAATCACTCTTGGCCATGAATAAGATATTGGGAACTGGGAGGGAGGGCTCTGATGACGTCATTCCTATAGTCACAATTGTAGGGATGTTTGTGATAGCCACTAATTGCCCTTTGGATGTTACCTGTGTAAAATCACTCTCAAAAACAGCTGACTATGTGAATAAGTTATAAACCGGAGAGTGAATCCGTTTACAAAGGGGCCATCTTCTCCACTAAGCTTTTTGCAAACCCGGATGTTCTTCACTGGAGCTTCTGTGGAAATGGTGTGGGACC
>NW_024815976.1:0-2213 GCF_019175285.1 Sceloporus undulatus
GAAAACAAGCTTGCTCCCTCTTCAATATGACATCCCTTCAAATATTTGGCGGCCACAAGAATGGCTCTGAGCCACATGTGGCCAGTTGGTCACACTTTTGATACACTTGTTTTATTTAATCCCACGTTGAATTATATACAGCAGCTTTGGTCTTAATAATAAATGGAGATAGAGTAAATTTTGCATATTGATTTCATAACATTTATTCAATGATTAATATTACTGTCTTGTGGGTTTTGGATGATACTGTACTTTTCTATATGGCCAACACGGCTACCCCTGAACTATGGCAAATATTGCCAATTCTTCTTTTTCCTGTTTCATTTTAAACACGTTTGCCTGATGAAGAAGCCAGAGGCTCTCCAAAACCTTGCAACATGTATAATGTGCATTTTGGTTGGCCCAAAAAGGTAACATTTTTTTATGGCGTTTCAATCATACGGTACTTTGCTGTTTAGCCAACATGGTTACCCCTGAATATGCATTTACTCTGCCACAGGGGAATCCTAAACAGAGAACCAATGGACTACGGCTTTACTAGTTGAGGTTTCTCCTTGAACAAAGGTTTTCCTTTTAAATTGGGACTGTATTGGCAGGTTTTACTTTAGTAACACCTAAACATTTTTCTGATGTAAAAACAGGGAGGCTTCCTGACAAATTCAGTGTTCTCTTCCTATCAAAGGGACTTGTCGAGTCACAAAGGAGTTTAGACAAAATGGATATCAAAAGGAGCCCTGGTGGGCGCACAAGGTTGCGAGTTCAATACCAGCCAAAGGGCTCAAGCTTCACTGAGTTCTTGCCAGAGAGAAAAGGAGGAGAGAAGGAGCTGGGCAGCCATTTTGAGTAGTGAGTGTTTGAATTTTTTTTAAAACTCTGGGAGAATGTGCTTGTTTCTGAAGGGGGGGAGCTTCTGGGAGTCACTAGGGGATGGAGCAAGCAGACTAATTCTAAACAACTCCTTTAACGAAAGAAATCTTCAGCAGAGGCTGCAGGTGAGAAGCAAACCTTGAGTCAGAACCTTACCCTTAATACAAGCTAGCAGCCAGGACATTCCTATAAAGTTATATTCCCAGTAGACTGAGCTCACTGCCAGAGACTGGTGAAAAGGCCAGGTCATCAGGGCCTTAACGTTGGTGTTTACCAGAGGATTTTTTTGCAGAGGAAGCCCACAGTCCTGTTTCAGCCATTACTAAAGACTTCGCAGTATAGACACTGAGGGAACTGCTGCAGTTACCTGCAACACTTGTGGGATGTTTGTCTTCTTGCCTACAGAAGTGGAGAACTTAACATGCCCCAAATGCAAGTTTGTAGCCCTCTTGGAGGAGAAAGTACAGCAGCTGGAGTCCAGAGTAGCAACACTTCAGCATATTAGGGAGCAGGAGGATTTCCTGGACACAACAGAACTAACGATCTTGGATGAATACCATTGCGAGGAAGTTACTGGGGGAGAGGAGGTCACTTCCCATACACAGGAGGCAGATAGCTGGAGGAATGTTACACAGAGAAGTAGGCCAAAAAGGGATTGTTCTGGGAGCTTGCAGCTAGAGAATTAATTTGAAGCTCTTTCCCTTATCAAGAAGGACGAATAAGAACAGCATGGAAAGACATCAGGGACAGAGTAGGGGAGCCTGAGAGTTCCACCAGAGGGAACAGTCGCTGCTAAGCCTCGGAGGAGGCATGTGGTCATAGTGGGGGACTTCTTGCTGAGGGGTACAGAAGCAGTGATTTGTAGGCCTGACAAGATGTCTCGAGAGGTGTGTTGTCTCCCCGGGGCAAAGATCTGTGATGTGACAGAGAGGCTGACAAGACTGGTCAAGCCTACTGACCAATAACCCTTCCTTTTGGTCCATGTGGGAACCAATGATACTGCAAGATACAGCCTGCAGAACATCAAAAGGGATTACGAGGTGCTTGGTAGGAAGCTGAAAGGAATGGATGCACAAGTTGTCATTTCGTCTCTTCTGCCAGTGGAAGGGCACGGTCCAGGAAGGGAGAAGAAAATAGCGGATGTGAACAACTGGCTTCGCAGATGGTGCCGCCGAGAAGGATTTGGATTCATCAATTATGGGCTGCGGTTCCATGAGGAGGGACTTCTTGCAATGGATGGGTTGCATCTCATGCCAGTTGGGAGAAACGTTTTTGCCAACAGTCTCATGAATTTGATCAGCTTTAAACTGAATTTCGTGGGGGAAGGAGACAATATTAAGGAAGGC
>NW_024815977.1:0-2213 GCF_019175285.1 Sceloporus undulatus
GAGCCTAAGTAGAGCAAGAGACAGAGGCTAAAAGAAAGGGAGAGAGAGAAGGAAGGAAGGAAGGAAGGAAGGAAGGAAGGAAGGAAGGAAGGAAGGAGAAAAAGTGGGAGGAGGAGGGGGTAGAAAATGAGAGAGAGAGATGAAAGATTGGCATATGACATTTTATAAGAGTACAAATAATCTCTATTTTGAATTGGCTCTTTTGTCCTTATGTGTTTTCTCTCTCCCTGCACCTCACAAGATAGCCATCTTATTTTGCTTTGTTAGATGTTATGCTAAAAATCATTATGTCTCACTTGACATTACTGATACACAGGATAGTTTTTCATTTAAATGAGAAAGCCTCATTATCCCTCTTTGAAGATTAACAGATGGGGGGGAAAAACCAGGAGTAAAAGGCATACTCCTGGCATAATCGCACGAGCATGCTGAAGATTTTCAGACACACT
Organism: Sceloporus undulatus; assembly: GCF_019175285.1. Lineage (NCBI taxonomy): Eukaryota > Metazoa > Chordata > Lepidosauria > Squamata > Phrynosomatidae > Sceloporus > Sceloporus undulatus. The sequence continues at coordinate 450 of NW_024815977.1, forward strand.
GTGCTCAGCCAGGACTTATCCCGTGAAGATTCAGGAATGCTCCAGCAACAAACCATTCATGGGGAAGTCCCAGGAATTGTTTAGTTGCAGGAGCATTCCTAGATTATCATGGGATAAGTCCTGGATGAGCGCAATGTGTCTGAAAATCTTCAGCACGGTCATGTGATTATGCCAGGAGTATGCCTTTTACTCCCAGCTTTTCCCCATATCTGATAATCTGCTTTCACTGCTGGAAGAAAACAAAGCAACACTCTGGTTTGTTTTTAATCCAGTGGCTCCTTCAAACTAGAATCATATCTCATCACCAAGCTAGGAATCCACAGGCATACCCATTAGTTGCTTAGGATGATGAATTTGATACTGTGTGGGGCCCATGGAGAAGAATACATGGCATATACCATCATATTACAGTGTAGTCACTAGGTGATACCAGGCGCAGAGGTACAGTGGGACCTCAGTATCTGCAAGGGACCCATTCTGCCCTCCCTTCCATGGATACCAAATCCATGTGATCTCAAGTCCCATTGTCCCCAGTGGTGATGCATGCATGTGGCTGCACCATTATTGGGGACAACGGGGCTTCAGCTGAAGTCCCATCGTCCCTAATTGTGGCACAGCCATGTACATATGCCCCCTTTGGGGACAATGGAGGCTGCCTCTAATGGCAGCACAGGCATATGCACACACTGCCATTGAGGACAATGGGCCATCACCTGAAGTCCTATTGTTTCTAATGTTGGCACAGCCAAATGCATGCATTGCCATTGGGGACAATGGGACTTCACCTGAAGTCCCATTGTTCCTAATGGTGACCTAGCCCGGATTCCTTGTGATTGGGCGGGATACAAATAAAATTATTATTATTATTATTATTATTATTATTATTATTATTATTATTATTATTATTATTTGCATGTGTGACCACTGGGGACAAGCAAGACTGTCCCTAATGGCAACACAGCCATGTGCACACACTGCCATTGGGGACAATAGGCTGCTTGCTATCTGCGGATGCTTAAATCTACAGATGGCAAGTCTGTGGATACAGAGGTCCCACTGTATGTGGGTGAAATGAGAAGTTCCCTATTACTGTTCTGTGTTAAGAAAGAGGGGGAAAGACAATAATGTGCCTGTCTAGCTTCCTGAATAATGTCCTTGTGTACTTTACATGATAGTACCGTTGAAAAGATGTACTTCAGTATCCTCTGTGGCAAGGAAACATGGATTACAGTCCTTGAGTTATGTGTTATAGCTCTTTGTCATAGCAAAACTGTTTGGACTGGAGCCCAGAGCGAAATGAGGGAGAGAAGAGGTGGGCACAGCTCCACCATATCTAGCCCCTGAGGCACATGAAAGGCCCTTGCTCCATTCCAACTGCCACCACCCTGATTCAGAGGGAAAGAAGAACTGGCAGTATCTGCTGGACTTGATCCTCTTCCCCACTGCCATTCCCTTCTCCTTTTGTGTCATATCTTTTTTAGATTGTAAGCCTGAGGGCAGGGAACTTTCAGATTAACAATTTGTAAACCACTCTGGCAGAAGAGCAGGGTACAAATACTCTGAATGAATGAATGAACAAGTGAATGAGGTGGCAAGTAGAAATTTCAAAGTGGGGTGGCTGATGTAACACGAAAGGTACTGTGTTTCCAGAAACCAGGTCTGTTTTGGCTCTGGGAAATGGAATACAGAGATAGAAAGTGTGTTCAAAAATATTTTAAAAATATATCATGCAATCCCTGGAATCCTGTTGGGATCTCGCATGAG
>NW_024815978.1:0-2213 GCF_019175285.1 Sceloporus undulatus
TGAATTCAGAGTACAGAAATAGTTTGCACTCAGTTTACTCAGCAAAGAGAGGAAAAGAGAGGGAAGAATCATTCATTTCCCAGTAGGCTTAGGCAAAAGCAAACTGCTGCATCCTCTTCTAGCTTCTCTGACCTTCCTCATCAATAACTTTTGTCAGCTTGACCACACTTTGATCTTGCTTGGCCACTCATGTCTTAGCTTCATCTGTGGTATATTGGTGGTATGTAATAAACCAAAAGTTGTATTTATTCAAGTGTTCTCTACACAGAACGGTCAACTAGGGCAAGGGTGGGCAAAGGATAGGCTGGGAATTGTGTGACCATTTTTGATTCCACTGACCCTCCCCCCCCCAATTCTTTGGGCAGGTGGACTGATTTTTCCTCTAGGTGCCCCAAAGCATCATCCAAACTTCTTGGGGCAATATTAGCCATTTTACCACCTTGTTGGGGGCATTGTGGGACCTTTTCATCATCAATTTTTGGATTCTACAGGCATTACTTTGGCCTTTCTTCCTAACAGGAAAGAATATGCCTTTCTTGCTCCAGTCACTTTCTGTTTTGGAGAAAGTCTTGTATAAGTCAAAGGAAGACCTCCAGAGATCTAAAAAAGACATGTCTGTCCCCTGAAACACCCTCAAACATGGCAAAATGAGTAAAAGTATTCCATCCAAGACTTGCTGTCTATTTTTTTCACCTCCAAATTTGGTTGGGTGTGGGATGGGCAATGGAAGTATGGCGCACCAAGGCTCTATGTGATGGTGGTGGAATAATGTGACATCCCCAGCCTCTGGCAGTTGCCCACCCTGGCCTGAGGAATGTTACAGGCTGGGCATGGGTACAATACCACACCCCCACTACAGCAGCCCTGATCATTAGTTGCATGCTAGCTAGGGGATTCTGGTGGTAGTAGGTCCCAAAATTAACCTTTCCAAACTTTGGGCAGAGTGAGGCAGTTGCCTCAGGTGGCAGGTGCTGCAGAGCAGTGGCCAGGTATTTTTGGGGAAGGATGTATGTGGCCCAGGAGCTAGTTTTTTGCCTTCAGGTGCAATGCAGGATGATGTCCTGTCACCATTGTAAAAGTAAGATTAAACTGTCAGCCCAGTCAACTCCTGTATGTGATATGGTTGGCAGTAGTTTAATTTATTTTAACCAGTTTTATATGTTCTTATTCATAAATGATTTAATATATTTCCAGTCTTTTAAAATTGTTATTATTTGTTCATTTAAACTGATTTTATTGTTAGGCTGCCCTGACACATATGGTTCACATATGCCTGGGTGGGTGGGTGAGTTGGGGGCAGAATAAATATTTTAATTAATAAATAAGCCATTCCTTTATTTTGAATGATGTATGAATGAACAAGTCATTGTCAATTAGGGTGTGTATAATTTATTTATTGGATATGTATGTTCTAGAAATGTGGTTTGTTTTTATTAATTCTTTTAAAAAAGAACTCAATAAAACTATTTAAAAATAACAATAAATAAGACATTCTCATATGAGAGAAAAGTGGGCTATAATAAGTAAGGGCCCATACAGACAGGCCAAAATAAAGCTGCTTTAGGTCACTTTGGAGGTATGCTGTTTAAATGATGCATGCATCTTAAGAGGCCAGAAGCCACACCAAAGCCATGCTCTAGTCCTAAGGACTGGAGCGCAGCTCTGGTGAAGCTTCTGGCCTCATAAGATGTGTGTTTCATTTAAACAGCATACCCTCAAAGTGACCTGAAGCAGCTTTATTTTGGCCCTAAATAAGTAAGTAAAGGGGAGGTGGGGGATGCATAATTCATTTATGTCAAGGAAAAAGCAACATGGGATATACAGTAAATGAAATAAAACATGTATGTGAGAGTCAGGGTGACTCAGCAGAAGCCAATTGGGAACCACACAGGTGTAAATGGTAATACAATTAACAAGTCCTGAGTGCCAAGGACAGAAATGCAAAGTGGATAACTGGACACACCTGACAATTGTTAAGTGGTCAAGGCTGACATGATGAAATCACTATTTGTAGGATGAACCAAAAGAACCAATGAGGATGGTGTACACGCCTACTGGGTGGAAACAGACAACAGTGGGTGGTATCTTGCATTGACTATAATAATGACTATAGATCCCAATGTATTTTGTGGGTTGTAGTAGTGGGTTGTAGAGTGGATAGTGAGGAGTAGAGTATTGTTGTGTTGGATAGTATTGGAGCTGTATATAGTAGA
>NW_024815979.1:0-2213 GCF_019175285.1 Sceloporus undulatus
CAGTAGTATTCAAAACGCTTTACCCTTGGGACCTCCTTTACTTCTATCTAGTTGTGGATGTTGTCCCCTCCCACTTGATGTAGTGTATGAATCAAAATATTTTGTTTATTTACTGTGCACATTTTCATTTTCACATTCATGTATATTCATGTTTTAACATTTTATAAGGAAATAACATGGTTGAGATTAGAACCTTTTTTGGGGTAAATTCAATATTTCACTCCACACATCTGTCAGTCTTACATATAAAAACATTTGGGAACAGAAAGTGGAGAGATCTGAATCTCTACGTCCCATAACCCTCTTGAGTAACCTTAACACACACCTCCGGAGCAGTTCTGGCCCACCGTTCGAGAACCTCTGAGCAAAGGATGTGGATGTGTGGGGATTTTTCCTATTTTGGGGGGAGGGGTTTGGGACGACTTTGCCATAATTGTCCACTTTTACCAGGGACAAAATGTGGAACAAATTCGAGACCAAACTGTAGGACAACTGCAGGGCAAAACTCAGCCCAAAATGTAGGACATTGAAGAAGAATGGTGGAACTTAAATGTCCTACATTTTGGGCTGAGTTTTGTCCTGCAGTGGTCCTATAGTTTGGTCTCAGTTTTGTCCTTTTTGTCCAATTATGGCTCTGAGCTCAGCCAATCAGGTGCCAAGAAGGGGTCAGCTACTGAAAAAGCTAAAAGAAGGGGAAAATTAATTGGAACCCTTAAAAAGAGATAGAGGATTTAAAGACAGAAAAACAAACATTACAGAGCCTCCACAAAAAAGAAGCAGAAAAGTTGGTTGTGTTGGAAAGGAATCTGGAGTCTAAAGAAAAGACTATTTCCGATTGGACCACGGTCATTTCTGATATGAAACATTCATCAATTCATACTGATGAAACCCTAATCTGGCTACACGGATTGCTTGAGGAGACAACCAAAGGAAAAGAGGCCTTAACAAAAGAAAACGAAAAGTTACAAGACCAGCTGGCCAACTATAGACAGAAACGCTTGCCAAAACAAGCAAAAATAATGGCTGCAAAGTCAAGGAAAGCAGACAATTTATTAGATAATACTGTCAAGAAGTTTATGGCAGTGATGCAGATGATATGTTATATTTTTAGTTCACTATGTATTGGACTAAAAGATCCAGTTGGTAGCTCTCAGTCAGATGAACGTTCTGCCCTTCCAAGACTAGCATATGGTTGGAAAGCAAATGACAGGAGAGCCAGTGGGAAAATATTCTTGGCATGGCCGGTGAGTGATGCCAACCAGGGGGGAAAAAAGATCCAGTGGCAGAGATGGGACCTGAATTCGTGATGACTTTGAGAAGGTGCACTTGGTGGTCTACAGAAAAAGAGTCTGCAGAGGAAGATGTAAAGTTGGCTCAATGTCTACAGAAACCGGGTCCAGTGATACAGCTAGAGAGAGAGACTGTTTGCCAGAGGACATAAGAGATCACATAAATTGGTGGCAGCAGTGGGATAAAAAGGCCCAGGGTGCTGTCATCGATAAAAATTAGTTGTGTGTGTTACAGGGACCCCTTTAACTGCCCTGGTCCACTACTAGGGAACTGTGGGTAGGGATGTCATATCTGGCGGCCCCCGGAACAAATCCGCTTTTGGGGCCTCCCTCCCGGTCCTGGTCCGGTTTGGCCCCCAGCCCCTGGTTCGGGGCCCGCGCAGCGCCAACCCACCTTCCCCCACCTCCCCGCGCGGCCGCGCCACCCACCTCCTCCATTCCAGGCCACGTGGCTGCGTGGAGGAAGCGAAGGAGGAGGCAAAGGAGGAGGCGGTGTGTGTCCTGCGCGTAGCTGCGTGGCCTGGAACGGAGGAGGAGGTGGGTGGCGCAGCTGCGCGGGAGGGTGGCGGGGAGGGGAGGAGGGGGGCGCGGGCGCGTGCAGGAGGAGCACCTCCTTCTCCTCCTCCTCTTCTGTTCCAGGCCACGCCAAGCGGAGGAGGAGGCAGAGGTGCCTGCCTGGCTTGGCGCTCCCCACCCGCGCACATGCCAAGGCAGCAGGCAGGCAGCCACCCACCGCCTCCTCCGCCTCGCGCGCCTCCACGCTGGGCACTTCCTTGGGCCCGGGAGGCGGAGGCAGATACATCTGAAAATTTTGTCCTACATTTGTCCCGGTTTGGAGGTCCAGACTTATGGCAACCCTAACTGTGGGAATTGTAGGTTATTGTGGCACCAGAGCTCTCTGACAGTGAAGATTGAATGTCTCAC
>NW_024815980.1:0-2213 GCF_019175285.1 Sceloporus undulatus
TCTCTCTGTTCTGCTGTCGTCCGTTTTCTTCTCAAACACTTATTTTGTGCCTTTTACCTTTCTTTAGTCATCAATATAGGTCCAACATTATTCTTATGTTTTAAATTGTACAGTGTTTTAATGTTGTGAAGCCACTCTGAGTCCCAGTTCTGGGGAAAGAGCGGGATTCAAATAAATATAATAATAATAATAATAATAATAATAATTTCATTGTCCAAAAGGTGGAAGAGGCAACAAGGGCATCAGTCGCTTCAGATCTGATCCCAACCAACTGGGATGAACTGGTGAATGGGGTGGAAATGGTGGGATCCTCAGCTGGGACTGATCCCGTTCTCCTGGAGTTTGTTAAAGAGCGGAAAGGAGAAGCCAGGGATAGTCAGACACCCTTTTTAGACCCCAGAAAAGCTGGTTCCATTGGAAATACTGGGCTGATCCCAGGGTCAGGAATAGGAAAGAGAAGGGGCTTCAGGACGGATGGAGCTTCTCCAAAGGGAGACACTGAAGGCACAACTCCAAACAGTTCCAATGAGGAGGAAAAGTGGGAGAAGCCTCAGGAAACCAGGATAAAGGACTAAAGAAGTTCCAACGGAGCTAAGATTTCAATGGGAAACAGATAAGAAATGGGAAAAGGGGGAAAGTGCCAATCTGGATCCCAAAGTGCTTCTGCCAAAAGAGAGACCGAATGTCACAAAGGAGAAGAAGGCCATAGGAAACATGGGACACTGAGGGAAATGCCTTGGCCAAAGGGAAGCTGAATACATTCACAGCAATGTAAATCCAGGCTTCTTAGGCCTTATCTGCCCTGCAGAATTAATGCAGTTTGATACCACTTTAACTGCCATTGCTCCATCCTTTCCACTCTTGGGATTTGTAGTTTTGTGAGATGCTTAGTCTTCTCTGTCAGAGAGAGAGCTCTAGAATCAGAGTCCATGACCCTAACAAGGATCCTATTCTAGTCTATTCTGGAGCCATAGCAAACTCCACAGAGACCTCCTAAGAGAAATGGCAGCCCTTTGCCCATACTTTCCCTTGATAGGGAATGATTAGAGTATACTTAACCATAGAGCATAATGGCTCAAGCCATTTGGTGGCTAGGGAACTAACTCAGCCTTTATTTTGGGTCTTTAATAAGCCACTTGCTGCACAGTTAAACTGCATGTTTAGGCCCCTTCCCACCCAGACACCCCTCTCCTTGGGACGTCCTTCCAGGTCAGAGTGAGACCTTGGCTCGGCCCCAGCCTCCCTCCTCCTCCTCGACCTCCTCTCCTACTCTGGTCCCAGAAGCCCCCTTTGCCCAGAGCCCTTTCCATGGCCCCCAGCCACACCCTCCCTGCCCTCACAGCTTTGCCTCCAGGGGGACTCTGGGGCCCAGGAGAGATTTTGAGGCTCTCCTCCCGTCCTATTGGTCCAAGATTTGAATGGCCCCTCCCTCTACCCCACCCCTATTCCTCTGAGCCAAGGGTGGCTGCTTCTCTCAGGGGTGTTGGCCTTGAGGGAAGAAACAGCGCCACCACCTGGCTATGCCTCTGGAATTACAAGACCGGCTGAAGAAACCTTTTCTCCTCTATCCCCATTGGTCCCAAATTTGCATGGCCCCTCCCACCCCTCTGTCTTCTCCCCGCCTTCCATTGGTTCTCTGTCTCTATGGGCAAATATTTTCCTATTATTCCCTATGGGAAAATCTTCTCCTCTTCAGCCTCAGCCCAGGAGAGAGGCGAATAAGGCGGCGGCTCCTTTAAGAGGCAAGCGCTGCCCTTCCTAACAATGGCGTCCTCTGGGCCCTGAACATGGTTGCCATGGCTACCACTGAGGCCTAGTGCGCCTGGGGCCTACTACCAGCCTTAACTCTCTGAGAAAGGGGCAGTTTTGTGGCCAAGTGACAAAGTGAGCCTCCTTCCTTTAACTAAAATGGCTTCCCTCAATCAAAATTCCCTTTTCTTGTTTCTTCCTTTGATGCCGGGTTTTAAATAAATAAAGAAATTAATTATAATAATGATGATTTTATTCATGTATAAATGCATCTGAGGAAGTAGATTTAAGTCAAAGAAAGCTCATGCTGCCAACTTCTTCCTTTCGTGCTACAAGGTCTCGCCACATATTATCAGTCGAACATTCAGCCATAAGTAAGATGGAAGTGACCCTTTGGCTTTCTCTCCCCCTTTCAGCCCCCCGCAATGCTGAATGTCACCTTCACTGCTGCTGCGGAAGACAAA
>NW_024815981.1:0-2212 GCF_019175285.1 Sceloporus undulatus
ATCATTTAGCTGTTCTTATAAGGTTCTTCCTCTCTTCCTTCTTGCCGCCTTCTTCTTTTTCCTCCTCCCCCCTCCTTCTTTACCCCTTCCTCTCTCTTCTTTGCACTCTCTCTTGTATCCTGCTGTTCTAATTTCTAATATATTTTTAGTGTTTTGGGTTTTTTAACAGTCTACTTTCTCTCTCTCTCCTTCACTTTTCCCCCATTCTTGTATTCTGCTATCCTAATTTCCATTGTCATTCTTTTTCTTGTAAGAAACTTGTTCCACTCCTTTGCCTTATTTAGATTGGATGTGGCTGCTGCAATGATGGCCAACTTTTTAAAATATACAGTTGACCCTCTGTATCCACGGATTCTTATCCATCGATACAACCATCCACAGCTTGAAAATAGTAATGAAATATAAATTCCAAAAAGCAAACTTTAATTTTGCCATTTTATATAAGGGGCACTCTCTTACTATGCCATTGTAATGGGACTTGAGCATCCACAGTTCTTGGTATCCACAAGGATCCTGGAACCCAACCTCTGTACTCTCTTATACACATGCTGAATGGGGATGATGGATGTTGTAGTTCTGAACATCTAGAGAATAGGAGATTGGGGGGAAATGATCAAGTGCATCTATTATCACCACCACCACCACCACCACCATACAAATTTAAATAAAGAAGAACAAAAAGACAAAAGGAAATTTGCAAGAACATGACATTCTATAATTACAATATATGGGAGGAGGGACAGTGCCCTGATTCTGATTATTAGTCCCAGCTAGATTATTGAATCAATAGAAACTTGGTCAAACAACACCTGGGTAAATTGCACTGAGTCAATGGATCTACTCTAATTGAAATGAACAATTGAATGTAGGCTAGTAATTCCAAAGCCCAGAATGGCCCACACTGTACTGATAACTTGTCTTCCTCTGAGATAACTGAGATAACCTAGTCTTATGCATGCTTGTGTGTGTGTTTGTACCTTCAAGTCACCTGTCACTTATGGTGACCCCATGGATTTCACAAAGTTTTCTTTGGGAAGGAATACTCAGAAGCGGCTTTGCCAGCTCTTTCCCCTGAAATGTACCCTACAGCACCTGGTATTCATTGGCAATCTCATTCAGAAATAAATCTTGTTGAGTTCAGTGAGATTATTTCCAACTAGTTATGCATGAACTTCACTCCAACTGGAATATCATCATCATTGTTTTACTGTGCACTAAAATTTTTCACATTTCTTTAGAAATTGGATGGAAAGAATTTAAGAATAACATGCAAATGTGAGAGAATCAAAAATGGGCAGATATGTCCATCCAGACAAAATATCCTGACAGCTCAACTCTTAAATGTCTGGCTTTAAATTGATGTTCAGTCATACTTGCAATGCTAATGTTGTAGACCCAGATTGAATCAACTGTCCCCTCTTCCCTCCACACACATACATGAACAGAGCTTGGAAATATTACTTTTTTTGGACTACAGATCCAATAAGTTCCTTGGCCTACATGGCAATTGTCCATGTTGGGAGATGGATTTTGGAGGTTCAGATCTGAATCCTGCTGGCTACTCCCAACAAGAACAGACCTATCTACTTAATGAGGCTTGCAAAAGTGCTGATGTCCCATCAGCTGTTGATTTGGTGGATTTGTACCCTGATGCACAAAATGTGGGCTATGGGATGTTTTAAAAACTCACAACATTTATTTATTTATTTGCTCCCAAATGTCCTCCAGGAGATGTAGAAGGGCATCTGCACTACCCTCTCCTCTTGCAGGTCAATTTGTGCCTAGGAGGGGCCTTTTTTGAATTAGGAACTGAACAAGAAGTGACTTTTGCTCATTTCCTCTTGTTTAAAAAGGCCTCTTCTGGAGCTAAAATGGCCCAGGAAGCCCCCCCAGACATGGTAAGAATGCTCTCTGATGTTTCCTAGAGAGCATTTGGGGCATATGGGGATATGGGGATACAATTTTTTGTTTGTTTGTTTGTTTTTTGGTGGGAGTGAGTGCAGTACAAGATGGCTTTCAAAGGGGGGGGGGGGGGGGGGGGGGGCTAACCTTCCACAGTTCTCCATCCCTGGTCTATGCTTATCCCTGAGATTAGCAACAGGATTAAGACTAAAGCATGGTCTCTGAAATAGGACAGTCACTGAGTGCTGAACTATGACTCTGGGAGCCAGGGTTTGAATCTTTGTTCAACCATGGAAACCCATTGGGTTAT
>NW_024815982.1:0-2212 GCF_019175285.1 Sceloporus undulatus
CATATATAGCCACTTCTGCCTTTCACTCTGTGAGATCTGTACACAGCTTTCCTTTTCATTAGTCCATTTTCAAAGCTCTATTTAAGCATTTGAATCCAGGTAAAATAAACATGTACATTTCCACCACTTTCTATGCATGGAAGTTAACTTTCTAAAGAGGAGAACATCCTATATCCATTGTCATTTTCCACATGACTCAAAATGCTGAAATGTCAGTGTTCTGCGTCAAAAGAAGAACCTCCATGGAGGCTCTATTGAGAAAGAATTGTGGCTAGTGTACTACTCCTTTTTGCGTGTCTACATAGAGTTTGAATGTCCAAAAAGAGCCTTTGTCAACTTGCTCCTGTTCTTGATTTCTTTAGACCCAAACATAGAAAAGCTAGCTTTTTGGACTACAACTCTCAGAACCCACCAGCAAGCATGGCCACCAATGCCTAACTTTTCCATGTTGAACGTCAGGCCTGTCTAGGTTTCCCTACCACTTTAATGTTTTTGGATAAAGATTGCTAGAGAGAGATTATTATTGTTGTTGTTGTTGTTGTTGTTATTATTATTATTATTATTATTATTCTCCTGCCTCTCCCTCGGGATCCAGGCGGGATTACAACAACAATGATTACAATAACAATGCCTTAAACAAGGTACATGGAGATCCCCTTTTGGACCAAGACTTTCTTGGCAATAAAAGCCAAGAAAGACATCTTTTTCATGTAAACACTATGGCATCAGCACCACCACTTCATCTTTCCCTGTCTTCCTTTGTCTTCCTTTTGCTTTTTTACTGCAGCCCTCTACTGAAAGTTCATTTGCACCATCTCCTTGCAAATCCTTTCCCAGACAGAATGAACAGTGCTTGCCCCTGTTAGAATCTTTTCTTTTCGGAAGAAATGTGCTTCCACTGAGGGCTGAAAAAATCTGCAGGAGCTTTATTCACGTGGGAATTTTGTTACTGGTGTGTAACTGAAAGTATTTATAACTGTCATGGGATTTCTGGTTTTTATGTATGGTTGCAAAAGGTGGAGAGTGAAAGGGGAAAAAAAAGCTGACAGGAAGAGAATGAACTCATTTGAAATGTGGTGTGGATAGACTGTTGACTGGCAAAAAGATATATAAATTGGACCTAAAGCAAATCAAGCTTGAATTCTCCCTAGAAGTCAAAATCACTCAACTGAGGCTATCATACTTTGGACACATCATGAGTCAACATGACTCCCTGGGGGAAAAATATACATAATGCTGGAGAAAGCGGAAGGCAGCAAGAAAGGGGGGAGAGCACATTACAAATGGATTAGTCTTGAGATTTCAAGGCCTGAGCAGGACCCTTCCTTCCTTCCTTCCTTCCTTCCTTCCTTCCTTCCTTCCTTCCTTCCTCATCATTAGCAACTGAATAGCAGTGACAGAAATCACCAGCATTTGTTGGGGGGGGGGGGTGAATACTTCTGAAAAAGAATTTCTTGATGGTTGAAGGATGCTGTAATTTTTCCAAGGTCTTAATATAACATTCTCAACTTCATAGTAGTCAGAAGGTAGAGAATTTTATTTGATCCTCCTCCTCCTCCTCCTCCTCCTCCTCCTCCTCCTCCTCCTCCTCTTCTTCTTCTTTTTGAATAAGAACTTACCAACATTTGCTAATTTCTTCCTAAACAAGATGGCAAGAAGTTGATATTAAGAACTTGACTATGAGAAAAAATGAAATAAAAAGATGCTGGGTGCCTCTGACTTATGGCGACCCTATCGTAGGGTTTTCTTGCCAAGTTCAGAGGTGGTTTGCCATTGCCTTCCCCTGAGGCTGAGAGTGTATGACTTGCCCAAGGTCACCCAGTGGGTTTCATCACTGAGCATGTCACTCAGCCCTGACATTCATTTCTTCTGGTACTCTGGTACTTCTTCCCCCGCGAACAAGAGCCATCACTTCTTTAATCAGCTTCAAAACGGAGTTGAAGACCATCCTGTTCAGGGCAGCGTTCCCAGGCATTGCATAATTGTCACTTGCTATTTGATGTTCTTTTGTTGCCTGTTTTATTGAATCATTTCCTATCTTGCTATGTATTTTATATGTTTTATCCTACTAGAGAAGCCCCTTCCCCACCACTGCTCCCTTTGTGTCGTGTCTTTTTAGATTGTAAGCCTGAGGGCAGGGAACCGTCCAATTAAAAAGATTGTATGTACAGTGCTGTGTAAATTTACAGCGCTTTATAAATAAAGGTTAATA
>NW_024815983.1:0-2212 GCF_019175285.1 Sceloporus undulatus
CTGATTTACAAGCTAGACCCTCACAGGCTTGGCTTTGATAGTTTTGATATTTTTGTTTCCTTACCAAGGGCTGAAACCTTAGGAAACTTGAATTCCCCTACACATTGCCATGCCCTGAGGATGAGAGAGTGTGATTTAGCCCAGTGGCATATGTTTATGTCCAAGCATAACCCTGGTCCAAGAAGAACCCTGGTCCTTCTCTACCACTGCCTCCTAATGTCCCTTAATTCTATTATTATAATTATTATTAACTGAAAGAGTCTGCTATCTTAATGTGTTTAATGGTTTTTACTTTTAGTTGGTTGTGTCCTCCATTGTTTGAATGTCCTACATTTTGTGTTGAACCCAAGGGGTTTGGTTATGGAATAAGCCTCTGCAATATGCAAGAGGCCATGTTCAGTAAAGCCATGTGAAATGCCCAAATGTGCTTAGTGTGGGTTTTGGAATGGAGGGGGGGTGGGCAGAAAGGGAAGTACATTTCTGCCATCTGTTTAGGAATAATGCCAAAATGTCCTACATTTTGAGCATGCCTAAGAAACATGCATTTATATTAACATTTTTTAAAAATCATCCAGTTTTTTCGAGTGTCCTACATTTTATATAAAATGTCCTACATTTGAAAATGTTGTCCTACATTTGTCCCGGTTTGGAGGTCCTGACTTATGGCAACCCTATTTCTGGGGTTTCAGGCAGGATTCTTTCCTAGATTATGTATTAACTGGTGATCTCCCATCCAAATACTAATAAGTCCCACACCTGTGTAGCTTCTGAAATCAGACAAATCAGATATATTCAGGATGATGTAGTGACCATTCTCAGAGAACCAAAGTACAGAGGGTGCATTGGATCATGTCTCATATTACGCCTCCATCCACCCCCACGTACACACACACACACACACACACCCTTTCTATATTGAGCAAAGATCAAAATAATGATCTGACTGTACTCATCTAGGGGCCTTCCAGATGTTCAGTGGTCTGTGTGTGATTGCAAAGATGTTGAAATGGAGGATGCTACATGAATTTAGGTAACCTCTCCTTCAGTGCTTTCCCCTACACATGCAGATTCAGGATAAAACCAAACAGGTGCCAGATCAGTGGTACAATCCCATTAGCCCCTTGTTTATGCATTCCGTTCACATAGTTAGAAACTCAATCACATCATCTCATTTTTTGCTTTTTTTAAGTGCCTGAAACAATTAGAAAGTCAACCACTTGCCATAAGAAACAAAATGGTTTTATACCTAGAGACAGGAAGAAGCAATTAAGAAGACTGATTTAAACAGAGAAGGTTTACTCACCAGACAAATAATTGCTTGGTCATAGGGACGTACATGTTTGCTTTCTTAATTCTTGCATGCAAGAATAAATCATTTTGAGTTTTCTCCCCACTGGGCCAAGACTAAAAGAGTTTTTGTGCATTTTTCAATTGTTGTTTGTATTTTGTAACAAATTTGTTTGCACAATAACACTTGGTTTGTAGCATGAAACACACTGTTTGTGGTGACTTTGTCTCACGTGCACACACACAAAGTAACAAAGTTTGACAAATCTCCATTTATCACCATTTTATGGACAAGGTATGTTTAGGACACCCTTTTTTGTTGAGGATAAGAAAAAGATTTCACATATCTTGTTTGGTCTTGAAGTCTAGAATAACAGAATCACAGAATCATAGAATCATAGAGTTGGAACAGACCACAAGGGCCATCCAGTCCAATCCCCTGCCATGCAGGAACAAAATATCAAAGCACCCCTGATAGACAGCCATCCAGCCTCTGTCTGTTCATATGGTTCTTATAACAGACAAGGATTTTGATGAGAGCAACAATTATCATAAACCATAAACAAACTCCTCAACATGAGCCTCCAGAGAAGCTGAACTTTGTAGCTCCTGTAGTTTCAGATCTACCAACAGGGCATGAACAAAGGAAAGGTTTTTGGTTTTGTTTTGTTTTTTACACATTCACATACCCACAAAGAAGACAGTTTGAGGTGCTGGGCTACTGATTATAGATGTGCAAAGTCCCATTGTACACTCTGATTTGGGGGAAAGCTTTGGAAATAATGATGCTCGGGTTCATAATACATTCAAGTGTTAGGAGCTGGATGAATTCATGGTCAAATTCAGATAACTAATAACAAACCTCAGGGACATCACTTTAGCAACTGCAACAAATATAATGCAAACTTCCAGTGTACTTTCAGAC
>NW_024815984.1:19-2212 GCF_019175285.1 Sceloporus undulatus
ATCATCATCATCATCATCATCATCATCATCATCATCATCATCATCATCATCATCATCATGTTGTCTCTGTCTTGTGTGCCTTCAAATCATTTCCGACTTATGATTACCAAGGGAACCTCGAATTAGGTTTTCCTGGCAAGATTTGTTCAGAGGAGGTTTGCCATTGCCTTCCCTTGAGGCTGAGAGTGTGTGACTTGCCCAAGTCACCCAGTGGGTTTCATGGAGCTGGGTATCAAACCATGGTCTCCAGAGTTGTAGTCCAACACTCAAACCACTACACCAGATTGAAGCCACTTTTCTACCCTGGATCCCTGCAGAATTGTGGCCTACCCGAAACACTGATTTTCCCTTTTCTTTTTCATGCTGGAGTTCTTAATCAGAAGGATAATTTGGGACCAGCCCAGGAGTGTGCCTTGATGGACGACGGTGGTGCAAATGTGTTCCAGACAGAGCTAGGATTAATGTGGGCTTTCACCCAATATTGGTGGACATCCTACTCTAATTGTCCATGACACCGAGTCCCTGGCTTCCTTCCCAGACAGGATAAATAAATCGTCCACTTCAGCAACACTAAACAGTCTGTTGATGCTGGGATGCTGCAAAAGTTTTTCCCCCCGTAAGGCCGCCTCGTTCGGGAGTGCCGTTCCTCCACCTCGAATGTTTCCATGAATGCCAGACCGTGACAAGGGCCCGCGTGAGCACACCTGCTGCATGTTTGGTGGGAGCAGGTGGGTGCCAACACAAAGCCCCCAGTGTTTGCAAAAACAGCCTCCACGATTGGGTGGGGGGCATGCACTCGAGGCATGCTTGCAAAGCCAAAAGTCCAAATTAAGCAACTGTCTCTTTGAATGCAGTCACCTGTTAGTATGGTGCTTCATTTCGACAAAGTGGGTTAGTGTTACTAAGAGCCTGTGCCAGCACAGGGACATGCCCTCCGGTGTTTCGCAGATGAAAACTGGGACATGTGTGGCCAAGCAACATCGGACTCTGGTCAAGATAGCAATGAAAGTTATGAATGAGGAGGGAAGAGACAAACTAGGATTGGCTACAGCAGTTTGCTTTTGCCTGAGCCTGAAGGGAAGGACAGCACTCCTTGTTCCTCTCCTCCCCGGACCCGCCATTAAAGGTGCATCAACACTGTAGATATAATGCACTTGGATACACTTTAACAGCCATGGCACAACCCTGGGATTTGTAGTTTGGTGAAGTGCTAGCACACTTTGGCAGAGAAGGCTAAAGAGCTTGTAAAGCTACCAATTCCAGGATTCCAGGAAACTGTAGCATTATTTCAAACTCCATTATTTCAACAGTGTGAATGCATCCTACATTAATGGAGTGCAAACTACTTTTGCACTTTGGACTCATTTTGCAGCAGTTGAAATAAGCTGAGAACAAAGGGAGGCAGAGAGAGAAAAACCAGGACATTTTAAAAGGAGCTGAAAAAGTGAGATGGACAAGATTAATAGGGACTGTCCCTGCCACATTGGGACAGATGGAGGGTATGCAGTGATGCCTTTTGACTTGAAATTCTGCTATTGCATTCCTGATCAGTTGTGTGACAATGGGTGGTGGTGGGTTAATACAAAAAGCACTTTGCACATGTTCAGAGGTGCCCAACCTATGAAGATCCTTTTACATGTGGATCCAAGCCATGTGGAGCCAACCCATTCAGTTTGGTTGCAGCTTTAACAGTTATGTGATGATTGTCTCAAAGGCAACTGCAGACAACTTGAACATATGAAACATTTCTTCAATCAGTGAATGGCGAAGATGAAATGCATTTTTGGCAGTGGTCGAAGCATTCACAAAATCCTAGCTTCTGTTTTTGGCTACACAGTGGGCCCTTGGTATCTGCAGGGGTTCAGTTCCAGGGCCCCCTATGGATACCAAAATCCATGGATGTTCAAGTCCCATGAAATATAGTGAATAGCAAAATGGTGTCCCTTACATAAAATGGCAAAATCAAGGTTTGATTTTTAGAATTTACATATTTAAAAAAATATTTTCAAGCAATGGATGCTTGAATCCACGGATAAAGAATCTGTGGATATGGAGGGCTGATTGTATTAAGTTATTGGATTGGATCTAGGCTCAGATTAGAGTTGATAGTACCAAGAGTAGTGGAGACTACATCTAAAATCTCATTGATTTCAATGTGGCCCTTATCAGATGAGTGTGGAACTGGGGGTCTTC
>NW_024815985.1:0-2212 GCF_019175285.1 Sceloporus undulatus
ATATTTTAACTGGAAAAGTTGGGGGTCGTCTTATATGCCCAGTCGTCTTGTACACCGGAAAATACGGTACCTATATTGACAACTCTTGTAGTAACACCAAGTTTTGCTGATTCCCCCCCCCCCACCCCCCAAAATGTGTTTGGGCAAGGTCTTATGTAAGAAAGCTATACTTTCCTCATTAGGTTTGCTTACAGTACTTTTTAGGGGGGAAATAGCCAGTCTTTTTAAGAATATAGGGCAATTTCCCATCTTGCCTGCAGTACTTTTTGCATGGATTAGATTTTTACTCAAATTTGCTCTAATCTCTTTCCCTGTAGCCTTGCATGCCTCAACCATATGTTAATTTATTGGGAGACCAAGTCATTATTCAGATATTCTGCAATGAACATTACTTTGTCTAAACTTTTACTTTTTACCAAATTAAGATGTATGGAGACCCTTTACATCTGAAGGCTATCATCAAATGACTGGACACAGCAATTCACTATTATTTTTGCATACCATCTGAAGCTTGACTTTTCTTTTTATAGTTGTGATGTATTATGGATATCTTGATATACTGCTTGACATATTGCTTTATTAAACCACATTTGTTGAGTATAAAATATTTGTTGTGTGTGTTTTTATGCACTGTCTATTCACCTTGTTATTTGCTTTTTAATTCAATTATTGGGCTATTTATTTACAGTGACAACATCAACTATATTAATTACAAACATTATGTTAACATGAAGGGTATAATTTATGGAAATAGGCTGCCAAAGGGTATGAAAATGAAAAAGGTTGGGAACTACTACTTTACATCATACATGATATGTTATAAAAGGAACAAACAACCAAAATTCAATTACAGTTAATTATTAAACTATTTGAAGAAAATAGGTTAAATCCTGTAATTGATGCCCTGGAAAAATGTTAATACAGAGGGCCCTCCCCTTATGCGAGGATCCATTCTATATCCCTCCGCGTAAGGGGAAATCAGTGTATGCTAGAGACCCATAGGAAATAATGGGGCTTCTGCCTGCAGTGTGCACTGGCACGGCGGTATGCACCCCATTATTTCTTCTGGGGCGTGCAAGGGACTCTTCCAGTATGGCTTTCAGCATATGCTGAAAGCCGCGTATGGCACACCCGTGTAAAATGCGGGTGCACTGTATATTGTAATTAAGTCATACTGAAGAAAAGGATGGGGAAAATAATGAAACAAGTTCCAAGGATCGCTCATAATCTTGTGTCCATTACTGTATATAGAGTTCTGGAGGTAAACTAAAAGCAGTGGGAGCAGATAAACATTTTAAAACTCAGATTTGCCAGAGACATAAAGAAAACAACAGCAGGTCTGACTTAAGGAGCAAAATCAATACCAGAATAACCCTTTTAAATTTCTTTTTATACTGCGTTCTTCTCCCCTCGGATATATGCTTCACTTTCTACATCATTAAAGAAGATCTGTGTTTAAACATATGGTACTGCCATAGTCATCCTTAATTTGGTCTTTAAATTGGATCTATAATACAAAGAAATTATTTAGCTATGCTGGTGTAAACTACACACTTAGGGCCCGTACAGACAGGCCAAAATAAAGCTGCTTTGGGTCACTTTGGAAGTATGCTGTTTAAATTATGCATGCATCCTAAGAGGCCAGAAGCTGCGCCAAAGGTGCACTCCAATCCTTAGAACTGGAGCACGGCTTTGGTGCGGCTTCTGGCCTCTTAGAATGCATGCATCATTTAAACAGCATACAGTACCTCCAAAGTGACCCGAAGCAGCTTTATTTTGGCCTGTCTGTACAGGCCCTTAGTGTTTCCTCTGAAGACTTTTGTTTCAGTAACATGCAAAGCCAAAGAAAATTTCCTATTCAAAATTATAATTCAATGTAATAGTAGCCTCAAGATCACGTATCCAGATTTTAAAAAATATTTTATTTTGCTTCCTATCACTTGCTACTTACTCTTTCTTGTTCCCGATCACCCTGAACAGACCAGCGATAAACGCTGGCCTTGGGGCAGAGGGGGGGGGGGCATCCGCACAATGCACGCCCCGACACTGCCCTGATGCCACCGTTACGGCGGGTGGCATCATGGCGCTCCTCTGGCACTGGATGCAGCGCTAAAGGAGTGCTGAAAAGCTGTGGCGCCAGCAACTATGGCACCCTTTCCACGGCACAAAAAGGGCAGATCGACCCCAATCCAGTGAAGAACAAGGTGGCTGC
>NW_024815986.1:0-2211 GCF_019175285.1 Sceloporus undulatus
CTAATTGAACCTTAAATATCATTTCTGTATTGTATAGTCATTCATATCTTTCTCCTCACACTTACTGCCAAATAATCCACACTACAGTTCTGGCTGAATCCAAAATTCATGTCACTAATGGTAAGAGTGACCCGTCGTCCAATTGGCACCATGACCCTCCATTCACATTTTATTTTGTGCTGGTAAGGATTTGGATAATTGGGGGGAGGTAAAAGTCCCAACAGCACCAATAAATTCACCTCCACATTCTGGAAGAATACAAAGAATGATCAGTCTCAGTTGCTATTTTCTTGTAGAACAAAACATAATGTATATGATTTGTAAGAAATGATGGATAAAATAAAAAGGAAATACTTAATAGTGTTTAACACTTGTCATGTTTTCATAATTCTTCATATATGATAATTAAACTGGAAATTAAGATTACTGTATTTTCTGGCATACAAAACTATTTTTTAACCCAGGAAAATCTTCTCAAAAGTCAGGGGTCGTCTTATACGACCGGTGTCATTATACGCGGACCAATCGAAGTAGGCTTTGTATACAACAAGTTTTCCTGCTAAGTACCTGCATGTCATAAGCATTTGAATTAAAATTACCATATTGAAATCAAATCTGATGTTTTTTAAATTTTTATTTGGTGTGTGTTGGGGTAGTTTTATACAGCGAGTATATCCCAAACTCTATATTTTAACTGGATAAGTTGGGTGTCGTCATATACGCCCAGTCGTCTTATACGCTGGAAAATATGGTAGGTTATTTTAGAACAGAAATTCATCACCAGAAACAACTATACTAGAGTCCCAAGCCAACATCATGAAATAAGCAATATTCAGATTAAAAAATATGCAGGGCAAGTTCCATTGTTAAAATCCAGTATTCATTTAGCTATTTGCATTGGTTTAGTTGTAGTAAAAGGAAACTGTGCAAGCATGCAGTTAGGAGAAACTTTACATATTTAGAAAAGAAATGAAAACTCTGTAACTAACCTTCGGCACTTGCAGCAAAATGTAATTTGAAGCCTGGAGCACTGATGCTTTCATCAGTTACAAACTTTATGTAAGCCAGGTTGCCAGAGGTGTCCACAGCATGTGGTATAGTAGCACCACAATATCGACCTAATAAATCCCCTAGGTAAGTAAAAAAGATAAAGTAATAAAGAGGATGATCAGCAACATACTGTAACTATTTTTAAAAAATATTTCCCAACTACATTCAAGAAGAGTGAAAGACCATTATCCTAAAATAACTCCATCCCAATTTAATCCTGACTACAGATGAGCCAGCGTGGCATAGGGGTTTATCAGACAAGGGAAATTGGAAGTATAATCCAATGGCAATCCAAACACAATCATGGGGTTTCACGTTATTGCGTGATAGATTACCACACACAATTTCGGGCAATGGGAAGTCAGTCCGAGCGCAATCATGGGGTTTCATGTTATTGCGTGAGAGGTGATCACATGCAGTTTCGGGCAATGGCATGCTATTTTTGGGCAATGGGAAGTCAGTTCGAAAGCAATTCAAATTCACGTAAATTCACTGAACTAGTGAATTCACGTGAATGCGTTCTGGCCCCACTTTCTGAGTTAGCAAAACCTGAATGGGGAAGCTGATGACTGGGGCTCTGGGAAACTGGTCATACATGCAGTCAACAAACTATAAACAGGTGTTTGAAATGTGGCACTGGACAGGAGTTCTAGGGGTATAATGGACTTCTAAAAAACAGAAACAAATCACAGACATATCCTAAAGCAAGTCAAGATGACCAGAAGCCAAGATGACTGAACTGAGGCTGCTGTAATTTGGATGTATCATGAGATGAGATGGCTGACTAGAAAACACAACAATGCTCAGCAAAATAGAAGGCACTAGGAAAAGAGAAAGACCACTCTACAAATGGATTGATTAAATCAAGGAAACCATGGACCTGAGTTAGCAAAACCTGAATGGGGAAGGTGATGACCGAGGCTCTTGGAGACTGGTTATACATATTGGGCCAAACAGACAGGCCAAAATAAAGCTGCTTTGGGTCACTTTGGAGGTATGCTGTTTTAAATGATGCATGTGTCCTAAGAGTCCTAAAGCCATGCCAAAGCCACGCTCTAGTCCTAAGGACTGAAGTGCAGCTTTGGCGCAGCTTCTGCCTCTTAAGATCCAAGTATCATTTAAACAGCATAATACCTCCAAAGTGACCCGAAGCAGATTTAT
>NW_024815987.1:0-2211 GCF_019175285.1 Sceloporus undulatus
TGTTTCACCATCTCTTTAGACAAATCATAATCTTGTGCCTCATCTGCCCTCCTTTCTGAATATATCTCTGTCAAACCTCCACAAATCTTGTGATCTTAAATAACACATACTTTCTTCATCTTTTATTTTTAATTCCTCAAAGGTTCTTTCAAAATTAGTGAAGAAAGAATCAGTATTATCCCCTTTATAATATCTGGGGAATCTCTTCATATCTATTGGAGGCATCCTGTTTACCTCAGTAATAGTTTCTATTTGAGATATTGGCTCTCCCGTTTATCTCAATCTCATTTGATAATCCATCTTCTCTCTTTCAAGATCCCTCTCTTTATCAAGTTCAGCTTGTCTTATCCTCATTTCTTTTTCTGTTTCAGTTCTAGCCATTTCAACTTCGTTCTCTTTTTCTTTCTTTCTTCCTTTTTAAGTCTAGCCATTTCAAGTTTGATTTTTCCAAACTTCTAAATTTTCTTGAGGTTCAGAAATGGAAGTGTCAAGGCTAGCCACCATTTCTTCTCCAACTACTTCCACCATTTCTGCCATCGTTGGAGGCTTGACTTTTTTTAGGAGCCATGTTTTTAGTATTTCTCTTCAGTTACTCAAAACTTTTACCTCAGGAAATACTTCTATCTGTTCCTCAACTGTGTATTGAGGTGGCACTTGATTCTTAATAGCCTCTTAGTGATTTCCTACTTTACACCAAATTTTTACCTCAGAAATCACTCTCAAACTTAATTTCCTAAGTGTGCTTTTTCTCCTTTTCCTCCTAGTCTCCTACAATTACCTCAGCAATTTTATCTCAGAGACTAGGTATTATCTAGCATGGTCAGTCCTCGAGTAATCTCTTAAAAATACCCTTTGTTATTAACCTCAGAGATTACTCCCCTGACACAAATGCCTAGATTTTAAACTGTTGAACTTTTCACTTTCAAGTTCAAACCAAATATTGGGTATCTAGTAATTCGCACTCAGACCCCTGTAACTCAAGCACAACCTCAGCAACCGGATTTTTCAGATCGCACCGCTGCCACCAAATTATGTGACAACCACTTTATTTTCTTTCACTATATTCTTTTTATCCCACCGCAGCCACCAAAATATTTATGTGACTCACACTTCTCTTAAAAACTGCCACCAAAATAAATTACTTATGTGTCAGTGGGTCCCCAAACTAAGGCAGACCCCTTAATAAACTCTCTGTTTCAAATTACTGTATATTAATGATGATGATGATGATGATGATAATGTGGCTGTAATTTTAAATTGCAGACAAACTTTTATTGAAATATATGAACTTTATTAAATAGGTGTTTCAAACAGACGTTACTTGGATAGGTTTAATATAAACAATTGTTCAGACACTTGTATTTCTTAGATGTTACTTTGTTGCAAATCACTCAACTCTTTATAGTGCTACTGGTTCTCAAGGACATTCACACTGCCCTTTTTCCTTGCTTAGGGTCCTAAGAGTCCGGAAGCTGCGCCAAAGCCACGCTTCAGTCCTAAGGACTGGACTGCAGTTTTGGCACGGCTTCTGGCCTCTTAAGATGCATGAGTCATTTAAACAGCATACCCGCAGGTTATTTCCTTAAGATATCTCAACTTGGAGTATCTATGAGGTTCTAAGCCCCTCACACTGAACTTAAACCTCAGTTCCCCTCTGGAACTCATAAAACTATGTCCACTCACTGGACTCAGCAGAACCCTGTCTGAAATTGCAACTGCCAATAGGGCATTTTCAACCTTTCCCAGCCAGCATTGGCTGTCATTATCCCAGCTCAATCTGTTTTTTCGCTACAGGGACCATGACCTGTATTCAGGCAGTGAAGGGCCTTGACCCCTCCTCCTGACGGTGACCAGGCGTCCTCCTTTTCCAGGACACATTTCAACCTCCTGACCAGGAGGAATTCCAAAATGTCCTCCATTACGAGCATGGCTAAGAAGCATGGATTTACATTGATCTTAAGTGGGGTGGGGAAGGGGGTTGGCTTCTGTTTTCTAATGTCCTACATTTTTCTATGAATGTTCTGCATTTCATGGTGCCTTGTCCAATGTGGCTTGACTGTCTGCCCCAGCAGCCCCAGGCAGCATAGCCAGCAGCCAGGAATACTGGGAGTTGCAGTCCAGCAATATCTGGGCTGCACACGTTCTAATATTATAATGTCACCCGATTGCTCTGCACTGGCTTGCCTTCAAGTGCGAATTCCCCTGCTCCCG
>NW_024815988.1:0-2211 GCF_019175285.1 Sceloporus undulatus
TCCTCCCTAAGTGCAGTACCTTACATTTCTCCGTGTTGAATTTCATTTTGTTAGCTTTGGCCCAGTTTTCTAGTCTATTCAGGTCATTTTGAATGTTGGTCCAGTCCTCTAGGGTATTAGCTACTCCTCCTAATTTGGTATCATCTGCAAATTTGATAAGTATGCCCCCAATTTTTTCCTCCAAGGCATTAATAAAGATGTTGAATAGCACTGGGCCCAGGACAGACCCCTGTGGGACCCCACCGGTCATTTCTCTCCAGGATGAAAAGGAGCCATTGTTAAGCACCCTTTGCCAGTCAATCAATTTTGCCAAGTGTATAAATTCTGCCCAAAATGTGTAAGATTATTCTCATTTTAAATCAATGTGACATCTCAGAACTGTAATTTCATAATGTCAGTCAATCAACATTTATTGAATAGCCCTAGGGCCATCTCAGAATACCTCAAAACATAGTAATACATACAATAACATTCTTTAGAAAGTCTATAGAGAGTATAAAAAGAGAAATAAAATAAAATATATAAAATATTAATAAAATACAATATACAATATACAATATATCAATATATGTATAATACAATATAAGATACCTAGGAACGCCTTAAAATGCGCAACTTATAAACACACTATAGAAATTTAAATAAAAGATAACAAATATGAGCTAAAAGGTATAAAAGTGAATGGGTAAAAATAGAGAAATTGAGACTTTCGAGCAATATTATGTAAAATAATTACAAAAGGAAGTAAAATAAAGATAATATTGAATATAAAACATCAGATGTCAAATCTCTTCATCACCGCTTCAGTTAACACCAATCATCCCCTCATATCTAGATCTCAACTGTATTGCTTTATATAAGAACCGAGCTGTGACAGTAGATATCTTTGAATCTTGTCCACCCATAAAGTATGATATTCTGACTTGTGTATTCCAAAACACTGTTCACT
Organism: Sceloporus undulatus; assembly: GCF_019175285.1. Classification (NCBI taxonomy): domain Eukaryota; kingdom Metazoa; phylum Chordata; class Lepidosauria; order Squamata; family Phrynosomatidae; genus Sceloporus; species Sceloporus undulatus. The sequence goes on from NW_024815988.1 coordinate 950, forward strand.
TAATTTATGGACCAAGATATTGATCCCTTTCCTGCTTGTACAGATTGCAACTAAACAAAACGTATGATAAATCCTCAATTTCATGGGCACCACAGATACAAGTTTGTTCATTGTAAGGAATACCCTGGAATCTCCCATATCTTACCATGGTGTCAAGTTGGTCAAATCTAGCTCGAGTAAATGCCTCTCTCAGGCATTTTGGCACCTGGGTTTTTGGATAGTTTGCCATTTGAAAAAACCATTTTATTTGCTCAACCATTTTAAATTGCCTGCCATGCTAAGGGTTGCTATATCTTTTGGGGCCTCAGTGTCCAGAATTCTCTATCTCACACCCTTTTTTGCTTGATTGTTCATTGAGCAGGTTATGGGGAGACCACAACTTTTTATAAAGTTTTTTAGTTGTATAGACCAAGAGGATTGTCATAAAGACATTCATTTTATTTGCAAGGTTCCAAATTCACCTTCTCATGCTGTTGCTTTCTAATTTCTATTTCCTTTTCTGCTCCTTAGAATCTAAGGTGTTTCCACCACTTCATATGTTCAGGGTAGACTAATTATTTTAAAAACTACAAATTGTTTCATAATAAATGTCTGAATTCCTTCAGCATAATGTGAAGGTGCATGGGGGTATTAAGGGTGTAGTTCTGTACTCATCCTGCTCAAAGTAAGACATATTGAACTCAGTTGGACTTGCTTCTGTGTAGTTACTGCATATAGCATAGGATTGTGTGGCAAGTAATGTGAGACTCAGGCAGAGTTGGATCCTTATAGCATTTGACAATGTGCAAACACAGGAGTGGGAGTTTAGAAATAATAACCCTCTGTGATCTTCTTTACTTAAAAACATTCCCCTCTATTCCTGACACTGTTTATTAAAAACTTGACTGTTCTAACCTATCCTTCACTCACTCATTCTCTCTCACTATATTTATATATATTACCTCTACTTCTCTGGTTCTCTCAGAGTTGCCTCTAATGTGGCTTCTTCATTTCTTGTCAGCATTTCCTGATAGTTATTTTCCCTTTCTACCTGAGGCCCAAACAGTATTTGTGATTTGTAAGATGGAAATAACTGTTGTTGTTTTTTGTTTATAACATCCGTTCACATATCACAATTTTTAAAAAAAATAATAGAGGAAATATATCACTTGGAGGAGAGAGGAGTAATAATAGAGGGTTCAGATTTGTATAATTTTGCATATCTAGGGACAAATTTAGAAATAATTATTATAATTAAAATAGAAGCACAGTAATTTCCCCCC
>NW_024815989.1:0-2211 GCF_019175285.1 Sceloporus undulatus
ATTCCTCAAAAAATCGCCATGTTTTTGCATCAGGAACATTTTGGTAGGTGTTGAAGTAAAACATGCCAAGCCAATCCAAATTTGAGAAGAAAAAATTGTTTTACCTTGGTTGAAGGCTCCAGTCAAGTGGAAAATAACAGCTCAAATAAGCAGGCAGACCTGTGTTAAGAAGATAGGAAGATGCATCCACATGCATCTACTTCCAATCCCACCTTCCTGTAGCAGTGGTGTGGAGGAAGGAAAGCTGGTTAGTTTTAATGATTGTTAAATGCTTGCTCTCTCAATTTTCCTTCCAAGACAAACATGTTTGTATTTTGAGAAAGAAAATCCACATCACTTTCTAATGCAGGAGAGAGATTACATACTATGGCTACATCCTCTGTACTTTGATAGCAGTTTAAATGCTATGGCTCCATCTTAGGAAATCCTGGGGTTTGTAGTTTTCTGGGGTACTTAGAAACCTCTACTGCAGAGATTTAGGGTTGTAGTCCAGAGTAGTATACTCAAATACTAATAAGTACCTCACTAAACTACAAATCCCAGGATTCTACAGGATGGGGCTTTGGCAGTTATAGTGCTATCAAGCTGCTATACTTATGCAGTGTATATGCACTCTATGTTTATCTGTGACACTGCAGGCTAGATTTGTATTTTGTTTTAATGCACACACAACCATACGTTTAAACTTTAGCACCTGATTCATGCTAAGTGTCTCCTCATTCCCCATAAAGTTTGGCCAATTACTTTTAAACCACTCTCAGTTGGGGTTCTAGATCATCAACTGAAATGAACAGTATAGTGATGAAGTTTATTCGAAAAGCTTTAAGACAAAAGAAAAATATTCTGGTAGGTTACAATAAACTTTAGAACAGGCATGACTTACATCCCAATGATTGGCATCAGAGGAATTGCCCTGGGTGGGAAAGAGAAGCAAGGGTTAAAATGATTGCACTCTGTGCATGGCCATACAAAACATTATTATGTTTTCCAGTTTCTTGAGGCTGGGTCCATGCCTCAGCTTTTCCCAAACTTTGAGCAAGTTAAATTCACAAATTCCTGATGCCTTGAGGACAAATCTTGGCAAAGAAGCAGAATATAAACAAAGATACTTGTGATATACTAACTGTACACTGGTTATCTCCACCACAGAAAAGGATGGTAGATGCTGTGATTTTTTATTTCTTTTCTTTTTGACTATTTATTTACTGCTCTTATTCACTGGTGCTGCAGTTCTGCCTCTCAATTCTTCTGCATTCTGAAATTGTGATGCCTCTGCTTATCTGTCTTGTCAGATATTTAGCCTTCTCTATCAGGTACCACAACATACTACAAATCCCAGAATTCCATAGGATGGTGCCATGGTAGTTAAAGTGGTGTCAAACTGCATTAATTCTCTTGATGCAGCCAACATCTGAATAAGGGTTTGGAGCTGGGATTGTGGAAAGAGTTCAGAGAGTTCATGTTTAACCTAATTGTTACATTAAAAATCTTTACTGGTCTTATTTTCTACATATGTATCTTAACTTTTTCATTTAAGAATTAAAATAACTGGTCACACATAGCCACCCTGAACCCACTGATCAACACAGCCACTTGTCCAGAATTGCAATCACCTTGAGGCCCAAGTACCAGAACCAGGAAGGGATTGTGCCGGTAAAGGGAAAAGGTGAGTGAAAGGGGACCTAGGGCTAGAAATGAGGTGCCAACCTGGACAGTGGTTCAAGCATACCTATTACAAAAAATGGATAAGGTATTACAAGTTACATAAGTTGTTTGTAACTATGGTGAGGGATTGTTCCTGGGATGACCTCTAGGTGCCAATGTACTCCTGACAATTAGAATTCCATAATGTCAAATACCAAACAAACAGTGATACCTTTATTGGACCAACCAGAATTCACAATATACATGTTGCAAGTTTTTGAAGCTCCACTGGCCTCTTCATCAGGCAAAGTCTTCAAAATCATATAGGAGGGGGGGGATCAACAAGGACGTAGCCAGGATTTTGGGAAGGGGGGGGTCAAGACTAAGTGCCACCATTTTGAGAGGCTAAGAGTCCCCCCCAAGACACAAAAAGAGGGTCGAGCGTTTACCCGCGACACCTTGATGGCACCACTTTAACTTCCGTTATGGCTTCGTGCAATGGAATCTTGGGAACTGTAGTTGAGTCATCTGTCAGGTGCCACAACAAACTACAAATCCCAGCATTTC
>NW_024815990.1:0-1386 GCF_019175285.1 Sceloporus undulatus
GTTGGCGGACAAGGGAAGGCTTGTTTCTGGCTTGGCTGCTGGTCTTCCTGAGGGCTGAAGACTCAACAGCCCCATGGCTGATCTGTAGATGGAAAGATTCTTCTAATACAGTGGTGTCTTCTTGACCACTCAGGCTGAATACCAACAACGGAAGAATCAGAGGAGGAAGCAGACTTTATCCAGCCATGTTGAGTTCTCAAACCCAAGTGGCCAAGTGGATGCATTCTGGAACCTTTTCAGCCATGTAGCTGAACTCCCTTTGTGACTTCATAAGTCCTCAGGGTTCAGCTGAGCTGTCATGGTTGACTCAAAGATATATGCCCTTGTTCCTCTGTAAAATCAGTGTCTCGCAGCACATTTGAGACTGAAAGAGAGAATTTGGCAGGAGGAGCTTTCCTAAAGTCCAATTTCATGAGGCCCCGATGACCACAATGTGGATATCTGGTCTTACAGTATAAGACCGTAAGATCTGTCTTATTGTATTGATAAAATCAGTTCCCACTCCCACTCCCGCTATGCCCTCCTGTTGCTGCCTGGCCTCTGCTGCCTTCTGTGCCTCCGGTGGAGTTCAGGGAAGAGGGAAGGCTTGCTCCTGGCTTGGCTCCTGATCTTCCTGAGGGATGGAGGAATGGCTTTTGAATCTTCCCTCTCCTGCCATGCCCACCTGCTGTTGCCTGACATCTGCTGCCTTCTGTGCCTCTGGTGGATTTGGAGGAAGTGGGAAGGCTTGCTTCTGGCCTGGCTTCTGGTCTTCTTAAAGTCTGGAGGAGTGGCTTTTGAAACTTCCCACTCCTGCCATGTCCTCCTACTGCAGCCTGGCCTCTGCTGCCTTCTGTGTCCCTGATGGAGTAGTGTGAAGAGGGAAGGCTTGCTTCTGGCTTGGCTGCTGGTCGTTCAGAGGGATGGAGGGCTTTTGAAGCTTCCGTCTCCTGCCATGTCCTCCTGCTATTGCCTGCCCTCTGCTGCCTTCTGTGCCTCTGCTGCAGATAGGGGAAGGGGGAAGGCTTGATTCTGGCTTGGCTTGTCGCCTTCCTGAGGGCTGGAGGAGTGGCTTTTGAAGCTTACCACTCCTCCCTTCGCCCTCCTGCTTCTGCTGCCTTCTGTGCTCATGATGGAGTTGGGGGAAGAGGGTAGGCTTGCTTCTGGCTTGGCTGCTGGTCTTCCTGAGGGCTGGAGGAGTGGCTTTTGAAGCTTCCCACTCCTGCCATGGCCTCCTGCTGTTGCCTGGCCTCTGCTGCCGTCTGTGCCTCTGATGGAGTAGGGGGAAAAGGGAAGGCTTGCTTCTGGCTTGGCTGCTGGTCTTCCTGAGGGATGGAGGAGTGGCTTTTGAAGCTTACCACTCCTTCTACGCCCTCCTGCGCTGCCTGGCCTCTGCTGCCTTCTGTG
>NW_024815990.1:1486-2211 GCF_019175285.1 Sceloporus undulatus
GCTGCTTCCTGCCCTCTGCTGCCTTCTGTGCCTCTGCTGGAGTTGGGCGAAGAGGGAAGGCTTGCTTCTGGCTTGGCTGCTGGTCTTCCTGAGGGATGGAGGATTGGCTTTTGAAGCTTACCACTCCTTCTACGCCCTCCTGCGCTGCCTGGCCTCTGCTGCCTTCTGTGCCCCTGGTGGAGGTGGTGGACAAGGGAAGGCTTGCTTCTGGCTTGGCTGCTGGTCTTCCTGAGGGCCGGAGACGTGGCTTTTAAGGCTTCTCACTCCTGCCATGCCCTCCTGCTGCTTCCTGCCCTCTGCTTCCTTCTGTGCCTCTGCTAGAGTAGGGGGAAGGGGGAAGGCTTGCTTCTGGCTTGGCTGCTGGTCTTCCTGAGGGATGGAGGAGTGGCTTTTGATGCTTATCACTCCTTCCATGCCCTCCTGCGCTGCCTGGCCTCTGCTGCCTTCTGTGCCCCTGGTGGAGTTGGCGGACAAGGGAAGGCTTGCTTCTGCCTTGGCTGCTGGTCTTCCTGAGGGCTGAAGACTTAAGGGCCCCATGGCAGATCTGTAGATGGAAAGATTCTTATAATACAGTGGTGTCTTCTTGACCTCTCAGGCTGATGACCAACAACGGAAGAATCAGAAGAGGAAGCAGACTGGATCCAGCCATGTTGAGTTCTCAAACCCAAGTGGCCAAGTGGATGCATTCTGGAACCTTTTCAGCCATGTAGCTGAGCTCCCATTGT
>NW_024815991.1:0-2211 GCF_019175285.1 Sceloporus undulatus
GCATCTGGAAGTGATGTCACATCACTTTTCTATCACCATTTTGAGAGAGACTCCAATGAAAACAGGTTTCATGGATGCAAGGTGTCAAGGCTGGGCATGGTCAAATGATTGGGGGACTTTTCTGTGAGCAAAAATCATCTGAAAATTGCACTTAACTTTAAAAAAATGGGAGGTCAGGCAACTGGCAGGGATGACATGCAATCCATAAACTGCACTCTTCCCATACCTGGCTTAAACTTTCAATGGGGCTGCGAAGTTGGGTGTACACACTGTGAACCTTTGCTATGCAGGTATTTAGAAAGGAGGTCACATTTGCAGGCAGAGGGATCTTTGAAACAAGCCTACATAAAGATGGATACAATGTTTTTCTGAAAGGGCAAGGCAAGCAGTTTCATGATTCAAGCTGATCATGAAACTGAAGGGGAAAACAAGACAGTGCCAAGGGAAGCTTGAAAGGGTAAAAGGAGAAGCCTGATGGGAACCCAGCAATGGGGACATTCCCACAACTGGTACTTGAACTCTCAGACAAGAGAAATAAAAACTTGAGACAAAACACAATGTGTCATCACATCTGTCATGGAAAACTAAAATTAAAACTGTGAAACTACAGAGAAAGCAGCTGGATGCATCAGTTCTGCACTGCTCAAGGAGCAACAGCTGTATTTTGTGAGCAAGTAACCTGACACAGTTCATGGTCAGTGTAATTCCAAAATAATGCTGTATTAATAAACTGGGTCAACCCCTTTCCTTCTCACTGGCTCTCTTTCTCCTCCTTCCCTTCCCTCTATTTCCTCCTCCTGTCTCATATTAGTAAAACATCATTTTGTCATTTGCATTACACAAGCTTTAGTTGGAGGGAGGAAGAGCATAGTTTCAAGATGAGGGTAAACCAGAGGAGCTGCAAAATGACATCATGGGACTGATCTGTGCCAGGACTCCACATAACCCCCCCCCCCCCCAATTAATGCAGTGTTTTATTACACTTACCTTTGCAAGGTTGGGCTCTTCAGCTTACAGTTCATATGCTGTTACAATGATTTGGTGTAGAGAACAAGTCACCTGGCTCTTAAAGAACAATGTAGACGGGAGATCTTCGGTAGCTTTTCTGATCCCTTCTGCACCAGCTGAAATCCCTTCTTCTGCACAGACAGGATGGAATCCTATGGGTGTCATACATAGAAGGTGCTTTCAACATGTGGTTGACTTTTCTGGACATTATGTAGTGGATGCATTCACTTCATAGTGGCATTCGTGGCATTTTTCACAGGCATAACCATTTGACATGCAGTTGTGTAGAAACCCTGGAACTGTTTTTTAGATGTGGGAGCTCAGCACTAGTAGTTGTTAGTTTTACCTACTTGCAGGTACTTGGAGGGGGGGAGAATAAGTTATTCTTCCCATCCATTATTATTCAACCATCCTTAAATATAAAATCCCACATTGCCTACTTAAGTACATCTACACTTTAGAAATAATGCAGTTTGACACAACTTTAGCTGTCATGGTACATCCTACAGAATCTTGGGATTTGTACTTTTGTGAAGCACCAACACTCTTTGGCAGAGAGGGCCAAAGACCTTTACATCTACAGATCCCAGGATTCCATAGGATGGAGCTTCAGAATATAAAAGTTCCTGACAGTAAGGGCTGTTCGACAGTGGAACAAACTCCCTCGGAGTGTAGTGGAGTCTCCTTCCTTGGAGGTCTTCAAGCAGAGGCTGGATGGCCATCTATTGGGGATGCTTTGATTGTGATTTCCTGCATGGCAGGGGGTTGGACTGGATGGCCCCTGTGGTCTCTTCCAACTCTATCATTCTATGATTCTATGTGTCAACATGCATTATTTCCATTTAAAATGCAAGTCACAGTCTCCCAGCTTCAACTCCAACTCCTAGATATTCCTTCATGGTAGAAGGGGAGGTTGGATGGCCCCTGGGAATCCCTTCGAATGCTAGGTTTTATCCATGGCAGAATTCTTGCCACTGTACCCCACTCGGCCCTCTTTGAGAATTCCTGCTTGGCAGAAGAGCATTGCCATTTGGCACCCCACCCCTCCCCTTCTCATCTGTGAGGGTCACACTGTCTGAGCTTCAGGGGCAGCCTATGGCAAAACTCCTCTTTATGCCAAGAAAACCCTCAGTTTGTCCCATCTTCCAGTGCCATCCTGATGTTGAACAGGGGTCAGACTACATGTCCTCTAGGATCCCATGT
>NW_024815992.1:0-2211 GCF_019175285.1 Sceloporus undulatus
GGTAACTGATGGAAATTCATATTATATTGAGAATTCCCTTCAGATTTGTGCAGTTCAGAGTAAAGGAGTAGACGATTAAGCAGTCTTAAAAACTGGAGATTCAGGGAACAAATTCCAGTGAAATGTTCAAGCGCCAGATGGGTTGAGAATGATGCTTGCTTTATTAACACTGTAAGGCAAGAAAGGGGGGAATATGGTCCTACTTGACTTTACATTCTATTTTCTCCACATCTCCACATATGATACAGTGGACCCTTGTTATACGCTGGGGTTTGGTTCCAAGATCCCCCGTGTATAACAAAATCCGTGTATGCTCAAGTCCCATTAAATATAATGACATAGCAAAATGGTGTCCCTTATAAAAAATGGGAAATCAAGGTAAATTTATACTTTTTTGGAACATTTTCAAACCGTGTATGCTTGAATCCGTGTATAAAAAATCCATGTATAAGAAGGGCCGACTGTATAAACGTCAAATCAGCATTACTGACCAACCCAGGGAATAACAAGACCAGATACAGAAAGATGGGTTGTAAAGGTCCACTTTATTTAATTCTATTTATTGGATCTGACTTGAGAGCTACAAAATGATGCAAATGAAGCTATTTAGTGTGTCAGGCGGCCTTCACCCAGACCCCTTCCACAGTTGAGAACAGAAATATGGTGTTGCTTCCTGGCTGGCAGGCAACTGCAAGGCCAACCCAAGGTTCCCTCTCCCAACTCACAGGACTTGCAATGAGGTTTTAACCCTCCGGTGAGTACCAAGAAGTCTTTTTTCCCACCCAGAGGCCTTACTTTCACCAAAAGTGTGCCATGGGTACTCACCAATATTTGACATCTCACTCCAGTAGCTGCCACAGATGTGGGGTAAGTGTCCGTTTAGTCTTTATCTTCCACCTGGCTGACCAAAATGTTGCAAATTCCTCAAGAAGAGCACATTCCCTGGTTTGGAAAGAAGTACATTATCTATTCTGTAGAGATCAGGTCATTGAAAAACAATCTCTGAGTGTGGCAAATCTCTTTATTGGTTCTATGCCAGGCTGTCAATCAAAAACAAGTTCCCTTCACTCCACCAATCTGGACAGCATGGAAGGCCACATCACTAGTACAGTGCGCCCGCGTTTGACGCAGCTTTCAGCATACGTCACTCCACATTTGCAGTTTTGAATTTTGCATCTTTGATTATTTACGGATTTTATTAATATGTTCTCTCTAGGAATCTCTAGATCCTCCAGGGCAACTCTGTAGCCAACTTTAAACAAAAGTCACACTGAAGGAGTTAGAGATTCCTAGAGAGAACACTCCACTAGGCATTTATAGCTTGCCCAGCGCAATTTTATGGTCAATGTCTGGCAGATGTGGACCACAGAGTTGCACTGGAGGACCTAGAGATTCCTAAAGAGGTATCAGGTAAAAACATAATAGTTTTGTTACTTACGGTTTCTCCACATTGACAGGGGTCCTGTGTCCCTAACCCTAGCAAATACAGAGGGACAAATATATAGCTATATCATCCAAACCCAAATGGGTACCAAAATGGTTATTATGGGCCTGGCATGCTACCCACTATAACATACTGTGGCCAATAATTAACACATTGAGCATGCTTGGCCACCTAACATGTTGGATTCCAAAGGAACCATCATCTTTAAGTTGCAAATGGACATTATATTTCCTTGACTTTAAGAATCCCCCAGTGACAACATAACCAAAGGGGGAGATGCCAGCCTGCTGATAGCCCTCTCTAACATATGAAATAATACCAGAAATAGAAAATGAAGGACTATGACTAATTTTTTTCCTCCTGTTTGCCTGATGAAAAAATCAGTGTGAGTTCGAAAGCTTGCAACATGTAATTGTGCATTTTGGTTGGCCCAATAAAGCTATTATTGTTTGGATGTTACTGGATTTGCTATATGGTCAACACAGCTACCCCTAGATGTTCTTTGAACCACTCAATACAGTACACTATACAGTCTCACTAAGCAAATGAATTATGCGGCGTGATTTGCTGGGCACAGAAAGATGATACATCCATCCCTCTTCTGCCAGCAAGCAATGGCACAACAATGCATTGTGACAATACCCCAAGAATCCCTGCTTCTTCTTCTCACATCATGGTTGGCTGGCTGGCTGGCTCTAGAGGCATCATCCCTCAATGCCCTGCTCACCAGCACTGCAGACCTCCTTTGACTGAAGAGGCTGCATGGC
>NW_024815993.1:0-2211 GCF_019175285.1 Sceloporus undulatus
GTGGAAATGAAAATGTTTTATTATTGTGTTTTAAGCCCTGTAGCACTAAAACATCTCAGTCCACATGTAAGGTTTTAAATAAATGTGACATTATTGTTTTCTTAAGTAAGTATGCTACAAGAACAAGAAATGGTCATTCAGTAGAATTAACATGGAAAAAGCCTGTGTTAACACAGTATATTACATTTTAAAACACAAAATTAAGGGCATTCCTGTCTAGTTTTTTTATCATTAGCAGCCCAATAGGCTATTTATTTTAGGAAAGAGTGATTGAATACCAGCTGCCAGGTAATAAGGTTTTTCCTAGTTTGTTATAGGAATTAAATTATTAGCAATCAGTGGGCTTCTAGATAGCCATGTATTATGTTCTTGGCACACAAGCTGTCCTTTAAATCAAGATGTATCTTTTAATCAGAAGTATCTCCTATTTATAAAGACTTCTCAACCGGCATAATTCCAGGCTCATTTTAAAATTGGGGGGGGGGGGGTCATTTTGAATGGAGAGTCTAAAAGCATCCAGAGAGGCAACAAAACATTGGCGGTGATTTGTTGCTGATAATGGAGCTCCCTCCTGAAGGAACTGAGGTTGACTCCATCCCAGTAGACAGCTAAGACTGTATTCTTTCATATGGCCTTCAACTCTTTGGACCGACTGAAATGTGTGCTCACTCTCCAAAGGCAGTCTGTACGGCATGTTACAGTAATCAAAATGGGAACCAAGGCAGGGGTCACCATGGCAATGATGATGATAATGTAATAATAATAATAATAATAATAATAATAATAATAATAATAATAATAATGTACTCTTCAGAGCTACATCCTTATAAGAATTAGCAGAGTATCTGTTTTGCAAAGAATTCCCAAATTCAGGTTATTGGTTTTGTTTCAGTTTGTTTCTTATCAGACATTATCGACATTTACAAAATTCAAATGTGGGAGAGAGTAAAACTGGCAGATTAGTTCATCCCTACTGGGTATTTATGCGTAGCTCTTTCTTATGGTTAGCTCTACCACTGGTCACTGATGATTAACAACCACCACCTTGGGTCTGGGGTGTAGGCTATTATGCACCAGGAATTAAAATGTCTCAAGTCACCACAGTCCTTCCCCTTCTTCAGTTCCTATCTGCCATACATGTTTGTTTCTTTATGAGGGATACTAAAAAACATCCTGAAGACATAGGTGCTTTACAGACCGCCGCTTTGCGGCGGTCTGCCGGTGCTGCTGTTTGCTCCGCGAGGGAGCCGCAGCAGCCAAACCGTGCGTCCCTCGCGGAGCAAAAAAGAAGCTCCAAAATGGAGCTTCTTCCTGCGGCGCACTTATGACATCACAAGGGGCCAATGGCGCCCTCGTGAAGTCATAAGTGCTGCGCGACGTGTGGACGCACAGTGTCCGCTATGTCAAGATGGTGGCAGCCATGTGGAACAGCCGCCGCCATTTGTTACGGACAGAGTCCGTAACAGGAGTAGGGGCGTCTAGAAGAGACGCCCCTTTTTTAAACTGGGATGTCCTGGGGACGTCCCAAATGGCGGTATGTAACCCACCTAAGGCACCTATTTTAGTTGTCAGGATGTCAGAATAAGAGCCTTGTATAGTTGCCACTGTTTCTAAGCAATGTAAAAATGATGAAAGTGAGCAAAGTTAAGAATGGCAATCTCTCAACAGAAGTTCAAAATTTTGGAAGGAGGGAGCAGATTCAATATTACCATTAAGAGATTTAGGGAGCTGATTTAGGGTGTTGTGAAAGAAATTAGTCATCTACTTTATTATCTTGTATTTTTAACTTCAGCCAGAAGATTAGGTGCTTGTGGGATTTTCTGCTAAGCACCAAAACAATTCAGCTGACCTTTGGTACTATGCACCTTGACTTGGGAGACGCTGTTCTCTTCTGCTTCAAGCAGTAAAAAGTCATGAGCCAGCCCTAGGTAGCATACAGGCATGGGTCAGCTCACAGGAGGATTCCTCTGCTTTGACAATGAGAGTGAGATGTTTCATAAAACAATATAGGACCTGGACAAGCTGGGCATCTTTGTTAATCCTCCTCATCTGGATTTGGGCCTCAGAAACCCAAAGTGTGGGCATATGGAAGATAGACTGCAAGCAAACAAGTAGAATTTGTCACATTGTACAGGATCACTTCAAGCATTATCAGCCTTAGCTTTCATTCTCTGGATTTCTGAAGCATGAGCTTAAACTCTGGCCTTAAAT
>NW_024815994.1:0-2210 GCF_019175285.1 Sceloporus undulatus
AAGGAGCATGTGGCTTTGTCCTGGTGGGACCAGAGAGCTCAAACTGAAACAGACAAGTGTACCTTGAATTCCCCTCATTTTCTTTACCTCCAGAAGCTGGTGAGAAATGAAACAGGCTTCATTCGAGAGATTGCTGCCTTTTGGCATCTCAGGCCAAAAGACATCTTGATCACCAGGCACCTCAACCAATGACTTCCAAAGCTCTTGAGACAAAGCGCATCTTTCCACTTCCTACCCTGCCCTTCCTAACTTTGGGGTTTACATGGCTATTTACTTCCTCAGTGTAGCAGTGAGCAGCATATGCCAGGTTTTGGCTACAGAATATCATTAACATGCTAAATATCTTGCGGCTTAATTTTCTTATACCTCTGTGGCATGATGGGTGGAAATTTGTTTGGAACAACACTCACAACTGGGTGGATGAAATGCAAATCTGAAGCCTGGATGTCCAAATAGGTCCTCTTGCATTTAAAGAGGTTGCTGCTGAATGTAGCTCTGAAAGGAACACCAGATACTTCCACCTCAGCAGCTCCAATTTCCAAGATAAATATAGATGCATAGGAGAAGGTGCCTGAGATTCATACCACCATCCACTTGATTTAGGGCCCCTCTCTGGTGCTCAGCCATGTTTCTTGTAATTGTTTTGCAGGAAGGCATGCTGAAGGAGGAAGCATCAAAGAAGAAGTGATGGAATTGAGGCTGGGGCGGGGGGGTAAAGCATCCAGTAGTAATCTTCATAGTCAAAACAATTGGTTGTATGTTCAATCAGCCTTTACTGCAGCCTGTGCAGATATAGAATAGCAATGTCTATGTGGCACTCTCAAGATAGGCCAGACCAGACTACACCTCCCATCATCACAACCTTTGGCTATCTTTGCTGGGGATGATGGGAATTGTAATCTTGCACATCCAGAGAACGCCAAATTAAAAAAGCATTTTAGGAATGGGATTGCTGGCCCAATTCACTTTTTCTTCCTTTAGCCTAACCACCAGTATTTTCCCTCCTTCTTCCTGTATATATGTGAGGATTCCCTGCGTCCCCTTCTCCTGCCTGAGCTGGATGGGACCCCTTGAGAACACCTTTTATCTAAAGAACTTGCTGCTGCCTTCCCTCTCTTTGGCAATGCACCAGGATTCCCTGGCCCTTCCTTGCAGAGACTCCCCCCCTCTCTCTCTTCCCACTTTTGGGGAAATGCTAGGTCTTGCCAAGCTAATGCATGTGAAAGAGGCAGTGTGAGAGTGACAGGGTACTTTCAAATAAAAGCTATATATATTTAAAGAAATTCTCAGGATATCTCTTACATGAAGAACCATCTCATCCTTCTGGCTCAGACAAAATGTATAAGTTAGAGAGCAAATCATTTCAGCCACATCAAGAAAAGAATCAAAATATCCGAATAGTATATTTTAATCCCATAGTATTGAGGCATGGCTGTTAAAGCAGTGTCAAACTGGATTATTTCTGCAGTGTAAATATAAGCTAATACAGGGTTCCAGACACTATATTTATTTTCAAATAATCAGTAGAATCACAATTAGCTTCCAGTAAATTTGTTTAATATTTTTAAAAATTCTACAGCATCACATAGTTAAAAAATAATCACATAGTGCCTTTCTCAGTGGAGTAAAATTCAATCTATACACCTGCAATTTGCTTTAAAATTATGTCAATATCATTGCTAATGTATTCTTAATCAATTCTGTCTATTCACTAACTAGTAAGTGTGTACCTATTCTGTAATCTAATGATCCAACACAGGAAGACGGACATATTTCACTATGAAAGGAGACTTTTCTTAATAACATGAAATAATTACAGAATATCAAAATCTGAATCAGATTAAAGGTAATGTAAAAATGAAAAAAATAAACATACAGATTTTAAAAATATGAAAAGCTATACATGCAGAGAACATCTCAGCTGATGTTGCTAATATTGTGCGCTCTTAAATTTTCAGCTCTTAGTTCCACATAGAAAATCAATGGCATACTTTCATTTCTAAGTCTTTTTAACATCCTTCTACCTTCACAATATTTCCACATTTTTCATATGAAAATGTGAAAGAAGTTTCACAGCTCCTGGCTCCCGCTGATCTCTTCTGAAGACACCACTTTTTAACACAGGCAGTGGCTTTCATACTCACCAGCACTCAAGGACAGATCCTGCAGAGTAAGGGGCTGTACAGACTGGCCATGCCCTGACTCCACCC
>NW_024815995.1:0-2210 GCF_019175285.1 Sceloporus undulatus
TGTCACACACTGCAGTTCCATAGTTAAAATCCCAAAGCCTGTCCAAACAGAAATGTCTCCATCTGCCAGAAGAAACACAGGAGGGAAGGAGCCAACCGGACTTTCTGTGGAGCCAAGTCCTACCTATTGGGATCAGCCATGGATAAGGCTCTGTCCTGAATCCTTACTAACCATGTCTGTGAGGATGGTGGGACTGTGAGGAAGCCCTCCCTTTAGATGTCATTGCACACCTTGGTTTATATAAAGAGATATGCCCTTTCCAATATTAAAAACAAAAGCTTTATGCTCACAGACGCAGTTTCCCATCTCCACTCCTGCTTTTTCATACCTTGGAAGAAGAGATGGGTCATTCCTTCTATGGACTTAAACAGATCTCTGTGACATCCAAACATGAACAATGTGATTTCCCTAAACTCAACTTGACAAAAACCAACCAAATAGGAACAAAGGTATCAGATCTTGGTTTGTTTTAACCAGAGTTTACCCATAAAAAAACAACACTGTGGCTTCTCAAAAGGATTCTTTAAACTTGAGTAGCTGGAGCTAATTAGTTTGAGTCTTAATACTTTCGTGGGGATGAGGGAGGCCTCAGATCTGACCTAAATGCATTGCTGATCACTTCTATCCTGACCGTCTTCAATAAAGTTCTTTTATTTATTCATTTAAAAAAGAATTGGAAGCAAATGCTTTCAAGCCCCTTCTCCAGCAAGCAAAAAGAGGAGGGCAGAGTATGAGAGCTCAAGGATCATATACTATTTGTGTCACAAGAAACCAGGGTTTCCCATTACAATAATACCAGGGCAGCATGTACATTAGATAGGGCTTTAAGTACCAGATGCTGAAAAACACAGTCAGTAGCACACAGAAGATATAAGGAAAACTGTCGCATGGAGCAGGTTAGTGTCACCAAGTGTGGAAGAAGAAGAAGAAATGTTTTATATACTGCCTCATATGGAGATCTCGGGTCAGCTCTATCAGTAACAGACTTCCCTCGGGTGATATTCTCCTGGCATTTTTGGACTACAAATCCCTATCAGTTCCTAAAGTGGAATGATAGACACAAGTTACTGTTCAAAATATCTAGAAGATTGGGGAAAGCTCTGAGTGACTTTTCAGGGACAGAGATAGATCTTCCTTAGCTTCCTTACTACATAAGATCCTACACAAAAACTGAACACAGAACCTCCTACATGCAGAGCATGAACTCTGTCAGTGCATTAGAGCACCTTTCTTGCAACAGGTAAAAACACATACCAGGACCTATAACTGTAGAACAGGAGATCCATGATTTGGAAATGAAGAAGGGACACCCCTTTTTCAGCATGAGATTAGCCCACATGGACAGTAAGAAAATGCTTAAACAAAGAGAATTACAGGTTTATTTAAATAGGGTACTGAAGATGTCACAAGCTTTATGCTGAAATCCTTTGTGACCACTGATGACATGCGCAATGTCCAGCAGATGACTGACACACAAACAGCCACATCCCACCAAATGCTTTAAAAGGAAGCACCAGGGGATGGGGGTGGAAGTGTCTACCATTTATTACTATTCTGAGAATAGAGTCATTCATTCGCTGTCACCCACTGACCACAATTCTCTGCATGGAATAGAATTTGCTGGAAATCCAAAACACAGTACAACAGTGATTCACAAAACAGTGGTGAAAAACAGCAAAGAGAAAACCAGAAGCAGGGAATAAACCTATGGCCAACTTCTGGCAGAATTGTGCCAGAGATTCCTAGAGAGAACATATCAAACGAAACCTCAAATAATCAAAGCCGCAAAAGTCAAAGCTGCAAACGTGGAGGGACAACTCTACTCCATAAAGCTAAAAAGCAGCTTCATATCTTTTTGTGCTAGAAAAGGGAAAAGTGTAAAAGGACTGTGTATCTTGCAGGTATTATATTGGCATAAAATTTGAGGGAGAAGGCAAATTTCACTGAATTACATCCAAATAGGTGTGTCTGTGAGCGTGTGTGTGCACCATCTTCAAGTCACCTGTCAACTTATGGTGACCCCATGAATTTCATGCGTCTTCACAGGCAAGAAAAGACTCAGCCATGGTTTTGCTAATCACTTCCTCTGAAATAGAGCCTGCAGCACCTGACCTTGGTTGGCAGTCTCCCACTCCATTACTATCCAGGGCTGACTCTGCTTAGCTTCTAAGATCAAATGGGCATTGATGCCTTCAGAGTTTTTAGGCCAA
>NW_024815996.1:0-2210 GCF_019175285.1 Sceloporus undulatus
AGTGTCTGAAGTGCTGGCGCTGGACCTCAGAACTGAGCATCTTCTCCTTGAAGTTCCTCTGCATGGCTCTTGTGAAAAGGCTCACGGCTCTTCTCTTCTGTACTTGGCCTGGCCGGCATGAAAGCCTTCTCTGAACTTATGGCAGACTGAACCTTGTTTCTGGCATGCCAAAAAAGCACTTCCCTGTTTCACCAGATTCTGTCTCAGGTGAAATTACTGGGGACTCTGAGGCCTACAAAGGAAGCAAGGCATCATGTGAATGGGCTGCTCTGGAGACCCTCTTGAAGGAAGGGGATGTTTTAGGGCAAAATCCAAGGTGGAAAGTGCTCCTGTCTCTGTAGAGAAAGTCCCCTTCCCCTCCAAAGACCCTGAGGAGAGGCAGGGCATGTGTCTGGGTCTGGAATCTTCCCTTTCCTACTTCAGCCACAAACCAGGACCCTATCCACAGTTTCCAATGCCTTTCCCTCCCTCTTGCTCCCTCCCTAACATTTCCCTGCCTCCTCTTCTTCCTCCTCCTCCTCCTCCTCTTTGGGCCTCCTTTTCCTTTCCCTTATTTTAGCCCTTCTTTCTCTGTGAAGCAGAAAAGGCGATGCAAACTTCCCTCTCTGCCTCCTTTTGGTGCCTGAAGTGAAAGAGGAAGAGACCAAGGGGCGGTTGTTCCCAAGGTCCTTCCTTCGCGGAAGAGGAGTAGCCTCTGCTGCCTGAGGCAGGCGCTTCATCCAGACTGAGGGTGGGGCCCTTTCTCCTCCTCTTCCCTCCCTTCCTTCTCTGGAGGGAGGGAAGGGGGCCCAAAGGGAGGGAATCCCCGGAGAAAGACCCACAAAAGCAGGGCCCTGCCTTCCTTCCTTCCCTGGCCTCCCTCTCAGGGCTGTTGTCGGGCTCCTGTTAAAAGGGGAAGGGAAGGGAAGGGAAGGAGGGCCATGGAGTCCCAAAGGAGCCCAGTCCCAAGGGGTTCTCTGGAGGGGATAGAGAGGCCTCCCTCCTCCTTTCATTCCATCTCCCTGGCCTCCCTCGCAGGGCTGTTGTGAGCCTTCTTTCAGGGGGAAGGGAAGGGGGTCTCTGGAGGGGCGACAGAGGAGGAGGAAGCCTCCCACCTGCAGCCCTTAAAGGGACTCTCCGGAGGAGGAAGAAGAGGAGCACCTTTCCTTTCCTCTCCTCCACTTCCGCTTCAGGAGAGAGAAACCACCAGCCCTGCGCCTTGGCCCCGCCCCTTCCGGCCGTGCGAGGATGATAGACAGACTCCTCCTAGAGAAGCGCTGAGGGAAAACCGGAAGAAGGGGTTGTCAAGCCAGGACTCGCTTTCCCCTTGGAGGACCGCGGAGTTTCCTTTCCTTCCTTCTCAGCCCCGAGGCCCACAGACCCAGCTCCTTCCTCAGAGGCTGCTGCGGGGAACGGGGAGTCCCGCTGGCCCTCCCTCTCTGCTCTGGCCCCGCCCCTTCCGGCCCTGTACGGAGACGAGAGAGAGGAGATTCCTAGAGGGGAACCCGGATGAAGGAGGGACGCTCTAGGCAGATCTCGGTTTCCTCCTGGAGGACCGCCTTTGGAAGGGCAGGTCTTCCATTTTGAAGGGCTCTAGTCCACATTTCCCTCTTTTTATAAAGGGTTTTATTCCTGCAATAGCCATCTCTTTGGAGAATGTCACAGCAGTCATGGAATTCCTTTCCAATGCAGCTCTTGCCTATGTTTTCTTTAATAACTGTACAGTCCTTTTAATGTTGAGCCTCTCAGAGTCCCAGCTCTGCAGAAAGAGCCGGGGGCAAGTAGTAATATAATAATAATAATACCATATTTGTACAAATAATTGCAATCATCATCGTTATTATCATCATCAGCCTGTATTTGTACACATAAATATAATAATAATAATAATATTATACAAATGAATATAATTAAATGTATACAAATACAAATAACCGTATAAATATTTAAATAAATATTAAAATATAATAATATAATTTTATACAAATACATATAATAATATAAATAAATATACAAATAATAATAATAACAAAGTAGTCAGCCGTCTGGGAAGGAAGTCTGTGAGGACTTGGAGGCGGAGTTAGGGTTGCCATCTTTCTCTACTATAAACCGGGACAAAATGTAGGACAAAATTTAGACCAAAATATAGGACATTTAAGAAAAAAGGAGGACCTTAAATGTCCCACATTTTGGGCTAAATTTTGTCCTACATTTTGTCCCGGTTTATAGTA
>NW_024815997.1:0-2210 GCF_019175285.1 Sceloporus undulatus
TTTTTTTTGACTCCCACTGTTGGGTCCTTGCACTATTTGCCTTGTTCCCTCTATGTCAGTTTGACTATTTTCTCCAGCCCCTTTACCTTCCAGAATACTGTCTCCTTCCCGAAACCAAGAATTGGGTTGCAACCCCCAGTCCTGGATGGGGTCACACTCTCCTCCAGTCCTGATGGCAAATCAGGTAAATGCGACAGTCAAGAGCGCCTGTTATTAGCTTCGGCTGATACGCCAACTGCGCCCTTTTCTGGAAGTAAGGGATCTCGAGACTATTGTACACGCGCTGGTAACCTCATGTCTAGATTTCTGTAATGCGCTCTACATGGGGCTACCCTTGTGCTTGATTCGGAAACTGCAATTAGTGCAGAATATGGCGGCCAGAGTAGTGTCAGGTACATTGAGGAGGGACCATATTACTTCGGTATTAAAGTCCCTCCACTGGCTGCCTATTAGTTTCTGGGCCCAGTACAAGGTGTTGGTTATCACCTTTAAAGCCCTAAATGGCTTGGGTCCAAACTATCTCAGGGACCGCCTCCTCCCATATAATCCTCCCCGCACACTCTGGTCCTCTGGGAGGAATTTGCTGCAGCCTCAAAGATCTAGGCTTTCGGCTACCTCCCAGACGGCGTTTTCTGTTGTTGCCCCCAGATTGTGGAACGACCTGCCGGACGAGATCCGTCAACTGACATCTTTATACAGCTTTAAAAAGGCTGTCAAGACGGATCTCTTCCGGCAGGCCTTTCCTGGATAGATAATCCCACCCTCAAGAACCCTCTTCTCATGAGAGTCCCTAAGGTCCTCTCTGGAAATTTGAGTGGATTGCTGCCACAGTTTGCTGTTTTGGTTTTGTCTGTTTTGTAATGGTGTGTATGTGTTATGTTGTTTAATTTGTTAGTTTTAATTATAAGTGATTTAATAACTTTTTAAGGGGGGGAGAGGGAAGTTTTTGTATATATTGTATTGTATTTTATTATTGTTAGCCGCCCCGATTGATCTCAAAGGGGCGGGATATAAATAAAAATTTTATTATTATATTATTCCCCAACATAACTCAGTTTAAAGTCCTCCTAATCAAATTCTTGAAACTGTTGGCAAAAACATCTCTGCCAACTGGCGTGAGATGCAACCCATCACTTGCCAGAAGTCCCCCCTCATGGAACCACAGTCCATGATCATAGAATCCAAATCATTCTTGGCGGCACCGACACCATCTGCAGAGCCAGTTGTTTACATCCATTGTTTTCCTCTCCCTTCCTGGACCATGCCCTTCAACTAGCAGTGCCTCGTACTCCCTTCTCATATTCTGAAGGTTGTGCCTTGTAGTATCATTGGTTCCCACATGGACAAAAAGGAAGGGGTATTGGTCAGTAGGCTTGACCAGTCTTGTCAGTCTTTCTGTCACATCATGGATCTTTGCCCCAGGGAGACAACACACCTCCCAAGACATCTTGTCAGGCCTACAAATCACTGCTTCTGTACCCCTCAGCAAGGAGTACCCCACCACCACCACACACCTCCTCTGAGGCTTAGCAGTGGTGGTATTCTCAGGTTCCCCTGCTCTGTCTCTGAAGTCTGGCCATGATGCTCTTCCTTGTCCTCCTTGATAAGGGAAAGAGTTTCAAATTGATTCTGTAGCTGCAAGATCCCAGAACAATCCCTGGTTTCCCTACTTCTCTGTGTGACATTCCTCCACCTGTCTGCCTCCTGTGTATGTGGAGTGATCTCATCCTCCCCAGCAACTTCCTCTGTGTGGTCCCTGTTCCATTCATTCCATTCTGTTCAGGAAAACCTCTTGTTCCCTAATATGCTGAAATGTAGCTACTGTGGACTCCAGCTGCTGGACTTTCTCCTCCAAGAAGGCTACCAACTTGCACTTGGTATATGTGAAGTTCCCCACATCTGCAGGCAAGAAGACAAACATCCCAGAAGTCTTGCAGGTGACTGCAGCAGTTCCCTCAGTGTCCATACTGAGAAGTCTTAGGTAGTCACTGAAAAAGGACTGTGGGCTTCATCCTAAAAAAAATTCTCAGGTAAACACTAACGTTAAAGGCCCCTGATAACCTGGCCTTTTTACCAATCTCTGCCAGTGAGCTCATCTACTGAGTATATAACTTTATAGAGATGTTCTGGCTGCTAGCTTGTTCTGAAGGCAAGTTTCTAACTCTGAGCAAGAAACCCCCCCAAAGTCCTTTTTTTAAAAAAATGGAAAA
>NW_024815998.1:0-2210 GCF_019175285.1 Sceloporus undulatus
AAATCAGAAAGAAGAAGCTAAGCTGATGAGTATTGCAGTTGAACTAGTCTCCAGAATAAGTGAAACTGCATGGACAGTCTGGAAACTGCACTGGTGAACAACATCTATGATCAGGAAGAAATGACCTTATTACTAGGTTTTGGTTTAAGTGGGGAAGCAACTTAGACTAAAGGCAGATGGATTTTCGCCCTCCTATTATATGTTTATAACCTTGATTACAAAAGCTGTTTTAAAATCTGGGTTTTTTTTTTAAAAAAAAGATGGAAATGTCATTATGATTACAGTTCATTGGTTTCTTTTCAAAACCTTTAGTAGAAAACCATTTTCATTGGTTAAGCATGTGTTTAGTGCATTTCCCCCCTAAAAGGCCATCTTATTTTAACAAATAATGGGCCCATACAGACAGCCCAAAATAAAGCTGCTTCGAGTCACTTTGGAGGTATGCTGTTTAAATGCTGCATGCATTATAAGAGGCCAGAAGGCACGCCAAACCACATTCCAGTCCTAAGGCCTGCAATGTAGCTTTGGCGCAGCTTCTGGCCTCTTAGGATGTAGGCATCATTTAAATAGCCATAGCCACTGTTGCATGATTCAGAAGTAACCATTTTTTCTTGATGTCAGTTTCCCAAGTGATGGTTGTGTTGTTGTTGTTGTGTGCCTATCATGGAGTTTTCTTGGCAAGATTTGTTCGGAGAGAATTTGCCATTGTCTTCCTCTGACACTGTGACTTGCTCAAGGTCATTCAATGGGTTCCCATGGCTGAGCTTGGATTTGAACTCTGATCTCTCAGAGTTGTAGTCCAATATTCAGGACTAGCAGGATGCTCCCATCAATATCACGCAATAATGCAAAGATTACCACATGACATTGCATGACATTGCAATTATCACGCAATTATCACATGAATAAAAAGGAATTCAAGTGCCACTTTTTATTCAGGGGGAAATCCTGTGGATAAAAAGCGGCACTAGAATTCCTCTTTATTCACATAATAATTGCGGGATAATTGCAATATTGCACAACGTCGTGTGATAATCTTCGGTTATTGTGTGATATTGATGGAAGCATACTGCTATGCTCCCATCTTTTTTTGCCCATGGGATAAAGTCCTCAGACTATTACACCATGCTCATACTTGTGCATTTGGGCAAAAAGCATGCTCACCATCAACTTATATACAGCCTCCCTGACTGCATAGAATTAGAATTATTTACACAAAATCCCTTGCTTATCTGACAGGTTAGGGACTGGAGCACAGTTAGAAAGTTAAACTGGTTGAAAAGTGGAACCCAGGGTTTTTTGTTTTGGGGGGACAGTTTGCTTATAAATGGATTTTGGCTGCAAAAAACCCCAAAAACAACACACTATATATCACATTTGAATGCATGCAAAATAATGACACACTGTACAGATGGCCATATCACAGATTGTGCAGCATGGATTCAACCATCCACCTCTTGAAAAATATTCACACAGAGACCAAATAAATAAACAAACCCCAAGCCATAATTTTGCAATTTTATATAAGAGACGCCATTGTACTCCATTGTATATAATGTGACTTGAGCACCTATGGATTTTGATATCCTATGCCAAGGGCCCACTGTGTATACTATACGTACAAATACTGTACAGAATACTGTAAGAGATGCACTGCCCACAATCTCAGAAGTACCATGAATGACTGAACACAGATTTAGGGATCATTGCCCAGAACCCAGAAGCACCACACACTAAATGCAGAAGCACCATAGACTAAATGCACAGAGATGGGGAAATTCACCAAACAGCATTTACTTTGAACTGTTACCGAGACTCACTTTGAACTGCACACATGTGTGTATGCATGCTGCTTGCAAAGTGAGCCTCTGTAGTTGGCTTGGCAGTCCCCTCCCTCAACTCACTTGGCAAGCAGCACATCCAAAGTGAGCCTCTGTAGGAAGAAGTACTAATGCAAGTCTGCTCTTTTCACAATTGCAAATTGTACAGACTAGTTCCATTAATTAAAGGAGGGGGTCTGGTCTTTCTGTAGGCAACTCTGTGTGTGTGTGTGTGTGTGTGTGTGTGTGTGTGTGTGTGTGAGAGAGAGAGAGAGAGAGAGAGAGAGAGAGAAGTCCTAAGTAAACTTTAGAGGCCAGAAGAAGTAATGAAGAGTAATTTGCAAGATTCAAAAGAGAGAGTCATTGAAAAGCAAGGCATTGAAAACCAGG
>NW_024815999.1:0-2210 GCF_019175285.1 Sceloporus undulatus
AGAAACTACCCTCAGTTCCTCCTTCGTGGAAGAAATTGGAGGAAGGAAGGCCTGGGACAGTTAATGTCCATCCCTTCTTTGTTATAGTGAAGCCATTGGAAATCTGACAGACTGGGATGCAATGGTGGTCAGTTATGTACAGTCCTCTGTCTTTCAGTGATTAGTTGATCCGTGTTCCCTGCCATCTTGCCCTTGCTTCCCCTCCCAGCCAATCAGGGCCAGGGATGGTGGGAGGGACTGGGATTCCAGCCAATGGCAGACCATAGAGTGTCCTCAGGAGGACTTCTTCTCTTCCTAAAAGAGCATTGAACCCATGGTTGTGAGACAGCCTGCCATTTCTCCCCTTCTCTTGCTGCAAACAAAGGGCAAAAGGAGTCTGCCCTCCATGAAGAGAGCCAAGGAGAAAGGAGAAGAGGGGCCCTTTCCAGAGGCTCAGGCAAAAGCAATCAGCTGTAGCCTCTCCTAGTTTGCCTCTCCTTCCTCAGAAAGAACCTTGCAATCTTGATCATATTCTGAGGTTGTTTGGTCCCAGCCTCCCTTTGATTCTCTTTGATCCCCTCCAAAATCTCAGGCCCCACAGAGACCGCACAAAAAGGAGAGGAGGCCTGGCAGGCTGGAGCAGCTGGAAGAGGAGGGGGGCTTCCTTGCCTTTCCAGCCCCCAAAGCTGCCTCCCTACAGAAGACCCTTCAGACCCCCATCCTTGGCTCCAAAATGGGGGCTCTTCCCCCTCAGCCATCCTTCTCACAGAAGAACCAAATTTGGGAGTCCCCCATCACCATCTTGAGGTCCCCTCCTTCCCTTTCCTGCCAAGGAAACCCAGAAGGAGCCCTTCTTCTTCCTAAGCAGCCAATGGTCAAAGCCACCAGCCTTCTAGAACCCTATTCAGGCTCCAAGCCAACCGCCAGTCTTTCCCAGAATTCCACGCTCTCCATCCTCCCAGCGGAGGAGACCGGGAGACGGAGCAATGGGTGCAAACTCCAGGAGAAGAGAGTTTGTTTCTGAAACTTTTTTCAATAAAGAACATTCCTAATACAATGGCGCCCTCTTGTGGACACTCAGGGCACTGCAGCCTCCTTGGGCTTCTCACCAACTTCTATCCTGGAGCGCCATCTGGTGGCCACTCTTGGCAATTCACTAATAGCAGTTAACCAAATTAAACAGTATACAGTATAAAACAAAAACATGAAACAAGCTAGACAAGGAAACTGTTACATTGATTTGTAATTGATTGACAGGACGAACCCAAAGGGCGCTCAACAATGACTCCTTTTCATCCTGGAGAGAAGTGACCAGTGAGGTGTCCAGTGGGATTCTGTCCAGGGCCCAGTGCTATTCAACATTTTTATCAATGACTTGGAGGACAGAATTGGGGACATGCTTATCAAATTTGCAGATGACACCAAATTAAGAGGAGTAGCTAATACCCCAGAGGACAGGATCAAAATTGAAAATGACCTGAATAGGCTAAGAAGCTGGTCCAAATCTAACAAAAATGAAATGCACAGATATAGGATGGGGGACACCTGGATGAATGAAACCACGTGTGAAAGGGATCTAAGAATCAAGTAGGCACAAGTTGAACATGAGTCAACAGTGTGATGCGGCAGCTAAATAGTCCAATGCAATTTAAGGCTGCATCAATAGAAGTATAGTGTCTAGAGAAAGGGAAGTAATAGTGCCCCTCTATTCTGCTCTGAAGAAGAAAAATGGTGAAGGATTTGGAAACCGCAATGGGACAGTCTCAAAGCTCCAGGCAAAGAGCATCAGATTGAAGTCACAATGGGACAGCCTCAGTGTTTCAGGCAAAGAGCATCAGATTGAAGTCACAATGGGACAGTCTCAATGCTTCAGGCAAAGAGCATCAGAATGAAGTCACAATGGGACAGCCTCAGTGTTTCAGGCAAAGAGCATCAGCTGCCCTCATTTCGCCTCTGACATCTTCCTCCTCCACATCTTTGTTATGCCCAAGTTTGTAAGGGCAACCTGTTTAACCTGAGAACGTGTAATAAAAATTTCTCTTTCTTTGGACTTCTTCAGAGCAGGGCTAACACAGATAGTGAGACACCAAATTTGGATTTAAACACTATACATGTAACATTTATTAAATCATAAAAATCAGGGGTAGGCAACTTTTTTGAGCCGGGGGCCGGGTTGCTGTCCCTCATGTTTCTGAGGCTTCTATAGACAATTGCCCCTGCACGCGAGAGGC
>NW_024816000.1:0-2210 GCF_019175285.1 Sceloporus undulatus
ATGCCACCCCTTTTATTGCCAGATTGGGGCCACAACAACCCCAATCTGGTGTTTTTTCAGCCCAAAAAGAAACAATAAAATGCTGCTCCTGTTTGCTCCAGGAAAAAGACACCCTTTCCATCACTGTCGTGGCTTTTCAGCGCTCCTGTGGCATGCAGTGTCTAAATGTCATGCTGGCAGAGTGCCAAAAAGCTGCACCCTGTGGGGCAGCATTGGGACATGAGTCATCCGTATACCATGCCCCCATGCTGCAGGGAAGCTAGCACATTGTGCCAATCTGTACTTGCCCTTAGTTACCTTGGGCTAGTAGTGTGTGACTGCCCATTTGCTCCTGACAGACACATGGACATGGCAATAATCATCTGGTCATTACAATCTTAAATAATCTTAAAGCAATGTTTTCAGTGACAGAAAGATATTTTTTTATTTTTTAAAAAAAACAGCAATAATATACCAGTTATTGTTGTTTCAGGTATGAAGAGAGTCAGTGTTCAGCAGGTATAAATGCCTCCCTCTTTCATTTGTGCATGCCTGTGTGGATGTTTTACTGCCACTCTAACCAACTGTAGCAACTCTGTTGGCAGAATGAATATCATTTTGGTTTCTGCCCCAAACCTACCATCAGTAAGAGTATAGGGAAGAAGGAAGAAATGGCTATGGCGACATCATAAATTGTGGGGCGCATTTAGCAAAACAGTTTTTTTTTATTATTTTTATTTTTATTTTTTTTGCCTGGAGAAGGGAGAAAAATTAAAATCTCAGAATTCTTTTTTAGGAAAAAAATGTCTCCTGAAGATACTGGGTTCAACTCTGCTTGAATATTCTAGGGTATTTGATTTCTCTTCCTCTCTCTTGACAAGTCTTGTTTTTGCATGTTAACTTCAGTATTGTCTAAACAGAATCAGTACAATTGGCAGCTCTCTAAAATAAAGGTGGGCAAAGTTTGTGCTTCCACCAGGGTTTATGAACTTAAATTCCCATAATCCCTTACCATTTTCAAGATTTGCTAAAATGGCTGGGAGTAGCAGTCCAGCGATATCTAGAAGACTGCACTTTGCCCACTCCTGCTCAAAAGCATCTCATTCTTTGCCATTCCATAAGTAACTGTTTCTGTACACAATCCTTGAACCATCCCCACCAGGACCAGCTTTGTATTAAAAGCAATTGGCACAAATGAATCTCCTTGTAAAACCAAGCTACCATTGCAGTGATTGACTGACATCATTATATGACCCTTTCAACATTATCCTGTGTTAAAAGCTAGTGCTGCTCTACTGCATCTAATCAAAATGACACCATCAAGGTTATAGTTAGATTTTATAGACATTTTTCACACAAGTTATAAAAATCCAATAATGCTCTTAAATAGGATCCTGGTTATTGAATTTCCTATTTCTTTCTTTTCCTTTTCTATTTTAGGATTGTTAATGAGTCTTGAATTGATGATGTCACAGATTGGTACTTTATTTTAACAGAAATGCATTCACATGAGTATTTTTTTTAAGCTGATACAACTACATTTTTAAGTGGGTATGGCCTGGGACAGACTACTGAGAAATGGCAGCCTGGCGGCACCCATTCTCACTCCACAGATATTGCACAGCCCCCAAACGGCATCCCATCCCTGCGGAGCAAAAAGAACCCAGTATTTCCAGGTTCTTTCTGTGGTGCTGCAGCGATGTCGCAAGTGCACCACTCGTGACGTGAGTGACACACAGTGCCGTGCAGACACCGTGCGGCTCTTACATCACAATGGTGGTGCCTGTATACACAGAATGCCACCATTGTAACAGTGACAGTATGTACTAGGGTTAGGGACCGTGCAGTTGCCACACAGTCCCTAAACCTAGTATCAGCCCTGGTACGCAACTTACTGGGCCTGTGATACAAAAAGGGTCAGAATAAGTTGTCTGTGTTAGTAAAGTAACAACATTTCAACCCAGGGGCCCATTCATGCTACAGAATTATAGCAATATCATTGCACTTTAGGTGTCATGGTTCCAACCTATGAAATTCAACCTGAGTCCTGATCCCAGCTCAGCCATGTAAATCCACAGGGTGACATTGGGTAAGTCACACTCACCATAGAAATTCACTGGCTGACCTTGGGCAATTGACATGCTCTCGGCTTCAACTCCAACTCCTAGGTATTCCTTCATGGTAGAAGAGGGAGGTGGTTGGATGACCCCATGGAATCCCTTCGAATGCTA
>NW_024816001.1:0-2210 GCF_019175285.1 Sceloporus undulatus
GATGTGGACAAGCTCCTTGGGAGTATGAAAAAGACGACTTGCTCTCTCGATCCTTCCCCGTCTTGGCTGGCCGTCCAGGGGGGAGATACCATCAAGATGCTGCTAAAATATAAACTAATGCATCTTTCAGGGAAGGCTGTCTTCCATCTTGCCTCAAAGAGGCGGTGGTTAAACCACTTCTAAAAAAGCCTTCCCTTGACCCCCTAGAAAGAAACAATTACAGGCCAGTTTCGCTCTTACCATTCCTAGGCAAGGTAATAGAAAGGGCGGTCGCCATTCAACTCCAAGCAGTCTTGGAATCCATTTCAAACCGGATTTAGGATGGGTTACACAATTGAGACCTCCATGGCTGCCTTAGTCAATGATCTCCATCTGGGCATCGACAGCTCTTTGAAAAGGAGAAGTGGGACCCTGCTGGTTATCTTGGACCTCTCACAGCCTTCGATACCATTTACCACGGTCGTGACGTCATCATGGCGGCCCCCATGTGGAAGGGGAGCCGTCATTTTGTACGGACTCAGTCCGTACTAGGGTTAGGGGTGTGTGGAAGCACCGCACCTTCCTAACCCTAGTACGGACTGACTCCGTACTTTAATGGCGGTGTGTAACCCGCCTATGTCTCAGAATGATGCAGTGACTAAGGATGGCGTCTCTTCTCTGAATGCCTGTCTTAATGCGATAATGGAATGGATGAGGGACAACAAACTCCAATTGAATCCAGGTAAAACGGAGGTACTTGTAATAGGGAGCCCTAATCCAGGAATAGAGTTAATGTCAGCCAGTTCTGGATGGGTTCACACTTCCCCTGAAAGGCTCTGTCTGCAATTTGGGAGTGCTCCTGGATTCGTCACTTCATCAGACGGCTCAGGTGGATGCAAAGGTCAGGAGCACTTGTTATCAGCTTCGGCTGATACACCAACTGCACCACTTCCTGGAGCAGGGAGACCTTGAAACAGTAGTACATGTGCGGATCACCTCTCGGCTTGACTTCTGTAACGCACTCTACATGGGGCTACCCTCGTGTCAAGTTTGGAAACTTCATTTGGTACAGAATATGACAGCCAGGTTGGTTATGGTCTCTTCTAGAATTGCCCACATTACAACGGTTCTTAAATCCCCCCACTGGCTGCCCATTAATTTCCGGGCAAGATACAAGGTGTAGGTTTTAACCTTTAAAGCCCTCCATGGCTTGGGTCCTAACTACTTGAGGGAGTGCCTCCTCCCATACAATCCACCACAGAATCAGGTCTTCTGGGAAGAACCTGCTCCAATTCAAGAAAACCAGACTTTCAGCGGTGACCCAGAGGTCCTTCTCTTCAGCCGCTCCCAGGCTCTGGAACGACCTCCGGATGAGATCCGTCCTATTTCCACCTTGGAAGCCTTTAGGAAGGCTATTAAGAGGATCTCTTCCAGCAGGCCTTTCCAGACTAGATTAGATCTATTGACTTGCCTCTCCCTCCCCCTGACCCTTGCCATCATTCCTGTTATAGAAATTGTTATTCATGTGTCGTTCCTGCCCTCCACTCTAACCTTCAGAAAACTACCCATTTCTTGCCTGAAAAAAATATTTTACTGTATTGTGTTTTGGATGTTTAAAATTTTCTTGCTGTTCAATAACTTTTTAAGGGTTGATTATTGTTTTTATTTTATTTATTTTTTATTGTACAAACATATGACATACAAACATATAAGTAACGCAAACCAAATACAGACATTATTTTAAAATTACAATTAACATAAATTGCACTTCCAACTGTGGAAATCTCTATATAAATGTATAATTTTCCATTTGTATTATCTAACATGCCTTTTCAAATGTTTCCTTCACATAAAAAAAGAAAAATGTTTTCATTGGCTATATCTATATATATATATTATCATTTTCTCTAAACATTTATTTACCTTGGTCTTTAGTTTTAATGAGTAAAATTTTCCCCTTATTTTCAATTAAATCAAAGTAATCATTAGCATCTAAAATATGTACAATTATTCTTAATTAAATTTAATTAAATGTAGCAATTTGAATTTCCTATTTTACATTCATCCATCCCTTTTTCACCTAAATTCCCTCTTAGAAGTACTCTCCTATCCGAATGTTTCAAGCAAATCGTTACTTAAATCTACATTTTCACCTTATTTCCACTTGTTTATGTTTCGACTAAATTCCTTATATTCCTAACCTTTCTACATTTCTACATAGTCACATACAT
>NW_024816002.1:0-2210 GCF_019175285.1 Sceloporus undulatus
CTCAGAGAATTGCTTCGAGAGATGCGAAACACCATCTGGAAGCAGCTTCTTACACTAGGATTTAGCAGACAGGAGTTACATGGAAGGTCCAATTCGGAATTGATGGGTTTCTTGGATAAAGCCATAGACAGACGACAAAAGGAAAGGAAACCCTTTTCAAGTTCCCAAGATGCTAAGGCCACCCCCACTAAAATGGAGAGAACAATTAGAGAATTGGTAACCAAAGTTCTCAAAGAGGCACCTTTCCCCTGGGGAAAAGAATCCAAGCCTTGGAAACCTTTCCAGCCAGCCATGTATCCTTCCCAGCCCCGAAATGACAGAAGAGGTCCAAACTGGGATGGTACTGGACGATGCAGCCACTGGAGAGGACTAAGAGACAGGTCACACTGTCTCAGCTCTTCTCAGTCCTCACCACCTGGCAAACGAAGCTCCCCCTGTAAAATCAGTTCAGGATTGGCCTGAACTGCCAGTTGTGAATTTGTCTGATTCTGTTCTGTTTTGTGGCGGGTAGTTTAAAAGAGCCCTCCTCCTTGGGAAGTAAATATAGCTCAGAATTCTTGCTTTGTTCCAAGTCTGTTCTGTTGATAAATTTTGTGACCCTGTTATGGAAGAAGGACTTCATTCTTCCTAGTCTCTCTGCTTAACCCTATAAAGCTTAAGATGTCTCTAATTCAGCTTGTGAGTCTTTGTGTAAATTCGGGTGTTAAGGTTAGATGTCCCCTCAGGATCTACAAGGGGGGGGGAGCCTTAATGGTCCTCTCCCTTGTGAGTCTTGAGCCATGGTAGAGACTCTTTCAGAATGTTTCTTTTTGTGTGAAAATGCTGCAAAACTGGAATTGTTGTCAGCTGTAAAAAGAACCAGTGCTTAATTCGGAGTTGAGAAGCTTCAGCTTTCCCATAGATTTGAATTTGCAAACGATCCTGTTTAGCTGAGTTTCTTTGTGTCACCAAGGAAGAGGAGAAAAGCTTTGCTTTGGAGTTCCTTCCAAATGACAAGAACAGTTTAAAGGTGTTTGCCCCAGGTTTTGGGTTTGTGTTGGTGATTGTCTGTGTCATGTGTGAATTTTGGGGAAAGTGTGTGGAAGTGTATCCAAAGACAGAGTTGTGGATTGGTTTTTGCTTGTAGTTTTATAGTTTCCTTCCTTTGTCCTGAATCTGAGAACAGTGGTGCTATTTTAGAAGGGACGACACATAGTTTGGTTTCTTTAGGATGCACAAACCCTATAGACAAAGGAACTTTAGCATTTCTTTAAGTTAGCATCTGTACTTAGTGGTACTTAGAATGAAACTACGTCTTGTTTCTCTTTCACTGGCTAGTCAGCCCCTGAATTCCTTTGTGCCTGAATTCCTTTGCTCCCCCCCTCTCTCTCTAGAAGCTCAATTTGCATAGCACAGCAAATCCTGAGACTGGGCAAGGCAGATCTTAACCCTTGGAATGCCAGCTGAATGGAGCCAACATAGTAAGGGGATTGCAGGTCCCATCATCCCTTTTGATAGTTTGCTGACTGCAGGCTTTCACCAGCCAAGCTGTACATCTTTGTTTCATGTTTGGTCTCTTATATTGCGTAGCCCATCTTGTTGGAAATGACGGTGTAACCATGCTTTTCTTTTCATGTTCCTGGGTGAGATAAGAATTCCTTGAAGGATGACTATCCTCCCTCCTTTGTACTCTGACCTTCTTGGTTTTGTTAGATGAGCCTCTCTGACTAAGTGCATTCTAGCTGAGTGGGTTCCATTGTTCTGTTTAAAAGAGAGGTGGTAAGATTCCATCTCCTATCTCTTTGTCTCTTACTGTTCTAGTCGTTGTTTTTTTGATACTCTGCACATGCTCCAGAGTTTTCTTGCTTTCCCTTCCTAGATATAAAATGTAAGGAAATACAGTAGTCAATACCCTCATGTCTCATAGGTATTGTGTTTTGTGTGGATGTATGTGACTCAGCTACACTTTCTGGCTTCTTGACCTTGTTTTGTCTCTTGCCTCCCAGAGAATATAACCAGTCATTCCTTCTGGCCTCTGACAATGTCTCCTTCTAAATGGCTGTGCTTTAGAATGAAAGCACCTTTCAAATGCTAATCACTCTCTTCCAGGCAGTTTCAAAAGGGTTTCTTTCCTCTTCTAAGCTTTTCCTAGTTCAGGTTGTTGGGGAAGAAAATAAAAATAACAATAATATGTTTTCTCTTGTTCTACCCCCATGCATTTTAAAATCCAT
>NW_024816003.1:0-2210 GCF_019175285.1 Sceloporus undulatus
GGATCCCTTTCAGAACAAAAGAGTGGGATATAAATTATGCAATGAAAAAAAATAAGCAAAACGTCTTCTGATGAACCAAGGAACAAACTTCTTGGCAACCTATATGCAATGTCCTAAATATTATTGTTCATCTCAGCTAGAGTAGAACCATTGAATCATTTCAGTGTACCTATACCTTGAATCATCCATTCACCACTTGATTTAATTGATCTACTTTGGTTGGGATTAACCAACATGATTACAGCCATAACCTAGTATATGCATAGCTGTTGTTGTAGTTAATTGTTGTTGTAGTTAATTGTTGTTGAGTTAATTGTCATGACAACTCTGTGGATGGGACATCACCAAGACCCCCTACCTTCCACTGCTCTACTTAGGACCTGCAAATTCAGTCCCGGGACCTCCATGATGGAGTCCATTGATTTGGTATGTGGTCTTACTCTCAAATTCCCTCTACTACTTCTAGCATTATTGTCTTTTCTAAATGTTTGTACCCTCTCATGATGTCGTCAAAGTATGACAGCCTCAATTTGATCATCTTGGCTTTCATGGAGAGTTCAGACATTTTCCAATTAGAGAAGACTGCACCAATGGAAACATCATAGTCAAAATACTTGCATATTTATTTATTTATTTAGATTATTTATACCCTGCTCTTCAACCACAAAGGCTGTCAGAGTGGCTTATAGATTGTTAATTAGACAATTCCCTATCCTCACACTTACATTTTTTAAAAAGACATGACACAAAAGGAGAAGAAAATGACATTGGGGAAAGAGATCAAGTCCAGTAAATACAGCTAGTTCCTCACAGCCACCAAGGCCAAGGTAGGTACTATTAAGATGGAGGGAGGACCTGTAATCTTCCTCTGGGTCTAGGCACAGTGGAGCTGAACATGTTCCATTATCTCAATGGGCCACCTCTAGGTGGAACTAGCAATTCAATTGCTAGTCCCACCTAGGAATCTTATTTCTTAATTTCTTAACAAATAAATGGAAGCAGGTAAACATTTAGGGGGGTGTGTGTATGTTTTTTTTTCTTTTTGCTAATAGAGCAAAAGCAGACGTTCATTGCCCATGTTTAGTGCTCTTCATTGCTTGTAGCTTTCATTGGTGGATATTTGTCTGTATTTTGCTTTGTCTCTATTTTCCTTTTTGGGAAGCAATGTTTGATACATATTTTAATTGCTAGAAATACTGTATGTCATATTTCAGAGGGGCTAGGTCATCAGAAGTTAAAACTTTGAGGAAGAGCTAGTTCTTTTTGCATATCTCTATACATTTGTGCACATAGAATATAAAGCACCATATTGTGCATGGTTTACTGTTTCCTTAAGTGAAAGTGGTAAAGTTTGTTTTGACAACATCTTTTAAGGACAGTATGGTGGGGATGTGTGTGTGCATGTGCACATGTCCATGTGTATGCAGCCATACACACTGGTTTCCTTTGTTTTATTTGATTTTAATTCAGTGTAAGGCTAACTATTGCAGGGTAAATAAATGTAGCTAGCAGTGAGATAGTCAGGAGAATAATGGATTGATCATAAGCAGTAATCATTATTTAAATAATACAGATGGTAAAATGAGTAGGATATATCTATTGTTATTTGTGGGACAGTGTACAAAATGGAGCAAATGCCTCATGTTTTTCATAATAGTCCATTTTATTATAACAACTGACACAGCTCTTCTCTTTTGAGACCTTATTTCAACCAGTTTAATTTGATTAAGTAGCTTTCTCAAATGCTCAAAGTCTCATTTCCTTAATCTGCTTTAAATTATTGGAGCACATTGAAAATAAGGTTCATAGAAGAAAATGTTCCATGTAAAAATATTCCATCATGAATTTTCTTTCTCTCACTGCATACTTTACAGGCCAATTTGAAGCACATTCATTCAAGTCAACTTTTATTGATTGCAAGCTTACCCAGTTTTTTTCAGCACCAACATGATCAGAGATGTAGGATCACTGCTACATGAGGATTTCTACTTTAAAGGGTTGCTGTTCTCCCTTTGTCACCCGGATTTATTATTTATTTATTATTTATTTCATGTTGCATTGTTTTTGCATAGCTGGGCAATACTGGCAAATGGTCAGCAGTGTAAAGGCTTCATTTTTGAACTGATGGAGTATGCTTCCAAAATTTGAACTCAAAAGAGTGGAAGGTGAAAAAAGTGGCAGTGGGGAGTATTGGCAGCCCACTTATTTGG
>NW_024816004.1:157-2209 GCF_019175285.1 Sceloporus undulatus
TGCACCAAAGCCACACTCCATTCCTAAGCACTGGAGTGCAGCTTTGGTGCAGCTTCCGGATTCTTAGGGTGCATGCATCATTTAAATAGCATACCTCCAAAGAGACCCCAAGCAGCTTTATTTTGGCAGTCTGTAACAGCCCATAGGCATCAAAACTTCTCTAACTGACACAGATGTAGATACACTTATATCACTGTGGGACCAATGACTGCCATAATAAACGTTTGTGTTCACACATACATCCAACGTGTGTGTCTCTGTGTGAAGAATCTTGCTTTCAAGTCCAATAAGAAGTACTGGATGTATAATCACTACAAACTAATCATGCTGCCCCTTTCTCAAATTACAAATCCACACTACTGAGTTGTGTAAAGTGTGCGGATAGTGTTTGAAGAGATAGTATAGAATTTTCTTCCACTATTTCCTGCATGGAAGCATTGTGGCCTTAAACCTCATCTGTACATATTCATATCCTCTAATATTTCATAAATGAAAATTGGGACATGTGAAGCCAAGCAAGATCAGAGTGTGCTCAAGATGGCAAATGCTATTAATGAGGAAGAACAAACATGCTAGGAAAAGGTGCAAAAAAAGCAGTTTGCTTTTGCCTGAGTCTACTGGGAAGGACAAGATTCTGCTCCCTCCTCTTCTTTCATCCCTGCTGAGTTAACTGAGTGCAAATTACTTTTGCACCTTGAACTCAGTTTGGAGCAAATAAAGTAAACCAAGGACAAAGGAAGAAATTGGGAGACAGATAGAGAAACTAGGATATTTTAAACGTAGCTGGAAAAGTGGGGTCAGCTACATCAGAGTGCAGTCAAAAGAGTGCAATAAGAGGGCAGAAGTTACTAAAGAGGAAAAACAAATGTTACTATTTTAAGCTAAGAAACCTTGGAATTTATGTGTTAACAATGTGTGTTGTACTTACTGTAGATATAATTGGTACCTGTATAACATCCAAAATCCACAAAACAGTGATATCTTTATTGGACCAACCCAATTGCACAATATAAATGTTGCAAGCTTTTGAAGCTCCACGGGTTTCTTCATCAGACAAAGGTGATAAAATATCATGCGAAAGCAAGCAAGCCAAGGTGAGACAGCTATGGAAAAGGTTTAAAATTGATTTTTAAAAAACCCTAAAGGGAATTGAAATAAAAATGACAAATTTTCATACCTTGTTAAGTATAGAAGAAGAACATTTGATACGAAAATCTTATAAAAACACTATTAGAAATAGAAGTGGAGAGGGAGATAGTTAGGGAATGTATGAATAAGTGGGCACAAAACATCGGTCACACTATACAGTGGGAAAGAACTTCGATGAGAGGGATAGGATTTATCTTAAGTCCCAATTCGAAAGAAAATTTCTATAAAATGTGTAATAGATGATGTTTGACACCAGAAAAAAACTATCCAGGATATACAAAGGAATTTTCAATACGTGTTGGAAATGCTCAACATATGTGGGCTCTTTCTATCACAGTTGGTGGTCATGTAAAGGGGCTAAAATATATTTGGAGATTATCGCATGGGCTTTATCCTGTCGCTTTCCTGATGATATAAATGCATGTTTAACTTCAAAGCCGGGTCTTACTGCATTCTACTGTCTGCAGCCCATCTGCAACCCGGGCTTATCCTGTGGCTTTTCAAGGACGGGAAAATCCACATTCCTGAAAAGCCATGGGATAACCCTGGGTTGCAGATGGACTGCAACCAGGAGAATGCAGTAAGACCCGGCTCTGAAGTTAAACGTGCATTTATCTCATCAGGAAAACAATGGTATAAAGCCCGTGAGATAATCTCCTTTATAAATATAAATATGTATAAATATAAATAAAATACATTTAACAATGCAAGAAATCTTGAAAAGGATTTAATGGAAGTTAAAACCAGAATTATATTTACCAAACATAATCGAGGATGAGATTTTAAAAAATCAATGAAAGAAATTCTTCTAATATATATGATAACCATAACCTGGCAAGAATAACATAAGTGAGATGCTGGGGAAAAACAGAGTATACCAACACAAGAAGAATGGTTACTAAA
>NW_024816005.1:0-2209 GCF_019175285.1 Sceloporus undulatus
CCCCCCCCCCAGGCTGGTGTCATCCGATGCGGGAACTTAGGGTGTCACCCTCCTCCTGCATTGATCTCCTCTCATACCACACCATTGTTGTTGTTGTTGTTGTCTGCCTTTTCATTTTCACCTGTGAGCTTCTGGAGGTTCAAAGCTGGGAAGAAACAACTCAACTAGCAATCTATGCATTTGAGTGTGTATATGAATGGGCTTTCTTCCATTGTCAAACTCAGACCAGAATGTTTGTTGGGTGCCTTTGTTTCCGACTTATGATGGCCACCCTAAAGGTGAATCTATCCTGGGGTTTTCTTCACCAAATTTGTTCAGAGGCACTTTGGCATTTGTGATCAATGGGAGTCCTTCTGTTTATCCAAGGTGACCAGGTGTCCTCATCATAAAGGAAGACAAGGCACCGCAAAATGTAAGGACCCTCAAGAAAAGGGGAGGACATGACCAAAGAAAAGCTAAAGACACTAAAATAAATGCAAATCAATGCTTCTCAGTCATGCTCAAAAGGGAGGACATTTTGGAATTCCTCCTGCACAGAAAGTTGAAATGTAGGACATGTCCTGGAAAAGGAGGACATCTGGTCACCCTACAAAGGAGGACAAGGCACTCCAGAATGTAGGACCTTCAAGACAAATGTGGGTGATGACCAAAGAAAAGCTAAACACATTCATAGAAATGTAAATTCCCTGCTTCTTAGTCATGCACAAAATGGAAGGCATTGTGGAATTCTTTCTGGACAGAAGGTTGAAATGTAGGGCATGTCTTGGAAAAGGAGGACATCTGGTCACCCTGCATTGATGAGAGCCTTCTCCCCAGATGCAGCAAGTTCTTTAGGATGGAAGTCTCATCCAACTCAGCAGAAAAGGAGAGGGACCTTCAGAGAACCCTCTCTGCATTGACTTCCCTTGAGGCTGAGAGTGTGTGCCTTGCCCAAAGTCACTCTGTGGATTTCCATGGCTGAGAGGGGAATTGAACCCTAGTCTCCAGAGCCGTAGTCCAACGCTCAAACCACTATGCTGGCTCCCATATTAAGCAAATGTTTGTTGTACTAATGTTACTCATAAATGGTAAATGGCCCATGTATCGTAATGGCAGGAGTTGTGACGCAAGCAAGTTGAAAAATTAAAATCATGCCTTTCAATTACAATATCATAGGCAAAGCCTGAAGGTATTTACATGTATATAGTCTCATGTGGTTAAAGTGGAAATCTGGGAAGAGCTGATGTTCTTAAAGGAATATTTAGAAGATTTTTTTAAAAAAATAATTTTATTTTTCATTATTTTTCATTATTATTTCATTAGTTTCAAGTATTATTTTTAATTAAAAAATGGGGCCTCTACTTTTCCTTCCACTGAGCCTCATTCCAGTCACACTATCTCTTCAGCGTTTTAAAGGGATGCAGGCAAAGCCCACAGGCCGTTTTTATCAAAAGGCAGATGTTTGGGGAATAATGGTGTTAACCCTCTCTTCAGGTGTCCCCTGGTGTGGTCTGCACCCAAACACCTTCCTTGTGTTGCCCCTGTCCCCAAGTCCCAGTCTCCCTCCTTGGGATCTCCCTCACAAGGTTGATGTTAGGATATAGTGAAACTTGAATGGTGCCTGGAGCTCATTAGACAGAAAGTCAAATGAATGAAACTAATAAATAAATAAATACAATAAACCCCAACATATGCTGGTTTGAGTTTTACAGTGGGACAAAGTCCACTCATATATGTGCTCAAATGCATAAAATAATAGTTGCCCAGCTTTGAACCTGCAGAAGCCCACAGTGAAGAGGCAGAAACCTTCTATTGGCCCTATCTGCACTGCAGAAATAATGCATTTTGTTGTTGATGTTGTTGTTGTGTGCCTTCATTTCTTTTTTTTTTTTAATTTTTATTGAAAACAAACATCGAACATAAACAAATACATTGACATTTACTAACATTAAACATTTAAACATATAGAAATTAACATTAAAACTATAAGACAAAGACAGGTCAGGTTTCCACATTGAAAGTCCACATATATCTTGAACATTGAAGCTTCTTTTTTTTTTTTTTAATGTATCTGACACATTCATATATATATATATATATATATATTTACTTACACTTTTTTTTTCTTTTTTCCTTTTACAGATCTACCCTTCCCCCTCCCCTCTTCCCTCCCATTCCACCTACCCTTCTTCCTCCCCTCTCCCTGCCTAACCCATATCCTATTTCTTTA